>NW_022436987.1:774143-804027 GCF_009761245.1 Sapajus apella | reverse complement strand
TTTTTTTTTTTTTGAGACGGAGTTTTGCTCTTGTTACCCTGGCTGGATTGCAACAGCACGATCTCGTCTCACCGCAACCTCCGCTTCCTGGGTTCAAGCAATTCCCCTGCCTCAGCCTCCAGAGTAGCTGGGACTACAGACTGCTCCACCATGCCCAGCTAATTTTTGTATTTTTAGTAGAGATGGGTTTTCACCATGTTGACCAGGATGGTTTTGATCTCTCGACCTTGTTATCCACCCGCCTCGGCCTCCCAAAGTGCTGGGATTATAGGCGTGAGCCAACGTGCCTGGCCAAGAAGTCATTTTTAATTGTTACGACTAAGGTGTGGAGGACAGGCATTACATTGCTAATGGCCTTTCCTCTGTTGGAAGTTGAATGATTTGTCTATATTGTGGCTCTGGCTCTTTCTGTGCTACTTTGGAATTATTTTACCTCACTATATTTCTTAGTTCTTACCTCTAAAATGCATATAATAATTGCCATCACATGAAGTTATTGTGCATGGTTTAAACCGGAAGCACTTGAAATGGCACTCAACATTTAATAAACAATTCATCTCAAATATTGTCATCTCTGTCTTAACCAATTAAACTTATTTTAATTATTTGCATTTTGGATTATCTTCCCTTATTGTATAGTGAACTATATGAGAAACAGACTCTATCTTTCATAATTTTATGGCACATAGATGTTCAAGTGATTAAACCATGTAATCAATGTTATATTCCCCAATTTCTACCATTGGAGATAGATGACCTTACAGGCAATTTAATAGTTCTCTGATTTAGAGAGAGCAATTTTCACTTCTAGATTAAACCACTACCCCATGAACACTATTCTGCTTAGCAAATATATATTTTTAACATCTGTAAATAGTAATACAGGTGTATGTATAAAGGATATATGATGAACACACAAATGCATTTGTTTTTCTCATTCAGCAAATGGTGAGATTTAATTTATTTTGATGGTTGATAAATTAAATTAAATTAAATATTTGGTTACTGATACAACGATGATGAAAACAGTATTGAGAAAGTATATTATACAGAGCAGGAAGGTCTTAAATGAGCCTTTTGTTATTCAGTAAAAAAATTATTAAGGTTAATTTACATAAAGAAATGTGAACACATCATAAAGGTCTAGCTCATTGAATCTGTTGCAGAATAAGTTCACTCACATAGTTGCCACCCAGAACAAGAAATAGAACTTTAACAGTATCTCAGAAATTAATTTCTACTCCATTCACATTCACCTTCCAGATTACTAAATTGTCACCTGTATGTAAGTGGAATTATAGTCTATCTTTTCTTTCCTGTCTTGATTCTATGCTCATCATTATGTTTTTGAGAAATATCTGTGTGTTTTTGTGTGGTAGTAGTTTGTTCATTTTCATTCCTATACAATATTACCACTGTATGATTATACCCCGTATTTACTCTGCTGCTCTTGACAGTTAAGAGTAATAGTTGGGGCTGTCACAGAATGCTACTTAGATAATTCTGCTACATGTTTATTAGATTGTTTGTTTTTGTGCATATACATATGAATTTCTATTAGGCCTCATCATGGGAATAACTCCTCGGGTAAACATATGCTTATCTACAATAGATACTGTCAAATAGTTTCTAAAGTGATAATTTGTTAAAAATATATTCTACTAACAGTTCACCAGCATTTCAATTGGTTACATCTTTAACAACACTAGGTGTTTTGGGGTTTTTGAAGAAGTCATTTTACTGCATGTGTACTGGTATCTCAGTGTAATTTTGATTTGCATTTCCTTCATGATGAATAACATTGCATATATTTTCATGTGCTTATTGATCACTTGCCTCTTTTGTAAACTAACTTTTTCAGACTTTTACCCATTTCAAAAACAAGTAGGTTGTCTATTATTCTCTTATTGATTTGGGGGTTTTATTTATAAATTATTGATGTAGCTCTTGTGCCAGATGTAAGAACAGCAAATTTACAACTTATACCAGACATTTTTATTCTCTTAATAATAACTTTCACAAAAATAACTTTTTAATTTCAATTCAGACTTATTTATGTGTTTTTATTTGTGTGTAATAGTTAAGATATCTTAAATCCAAAATCAGTGAATAAAAATAACTCTGTTATCTTATAATATCTTTATTATTCATCACAAATTGAATTTTGCCTATAATATGAGGTGAGGATAAAAAATTTTCATGCCCAGATTAATTTTGTGCCTTTGATTAGCCTGCATTATTTTTTTGCTCCCAGAATGACCCTGGAAATCACAACCATAGCTAGATCCATCCTCTTGCATCGTTTCACATAGTTACAACATTATCTTGTTAGCAGAAATAGACATGGAATCACCTGTGTGATGATATATTTTATCCCCTATAATGGTTCCCTATCCAGAACATTTATATTCTCATTAAATAATCAAATGTATGCATTTTACAGATAACCAAGCCATTTGATAATTGACTATATTCCTCACACAGGCTGGGCTATCCAGAAGTAGATGCTGACAATTTTTTTTTTTTTTTTTTTGAGACGGAGTTTCACTCATGTTACCCAGGCTGGAGTGCAATGGCGCGATCTCGGCTCACCGCAACCTCCGCCTCCTGGGTTCAGGCAATTCTCCTGCCTCAGCCTCCTGAGTAGCTGGGATTACAGGCACGCGCCACCATGCCCAGCTAATGTTTTTGTATTTTTAGTAGAGACGGGGTTTCACCATGTTGACCAGGATGGTCTCGATCTCTTGACCTCGTGATCCACCCGCCTCGGCCTCCCAAAGTGCTGGGATTACAGGCTTGAGCCACCGCGCCCGGCGATGCTGACAATTTTTGAAATAAAAGATATTTGCTAGAAAGCAATACCTTTGAAGAAAGGAAGGAGGAGGTAGAATTGGTCAGAAGAAGAAATCAAACTGAGATACGGGCTGGCAAAAGATTTGATCAATCTAGGAGAAAATTCTGGAGCAAGTATTACCCAACAATATTACCCCACGTTGGGGGAAATGGCCAGGTTTTTAAAACCCTGCCTTAGTCATCAGATGTGAGTTGCCCCAAAGAGGTCTTGGCCTTGGGCAAAGTGATTCTGTGCAACTGAGGATCCTGTATGAGCTGAGAGTTGAAGACTGTCTGCTGATCACATTCCCAGAACAAGGCAGGAATTCTTTCTCTCTTTTTATTTTTTGAGAGTCCCACTCTCTATCACCCAGGTTGGAGTGCAGTGAGGCAATCTTGACTCACTGCAACCTCCGTCTTCTGGGTTCAAGAGATTCTCCTGCCTCAGCCTCCTGAGTTGCTGGGATTGCAGTACCTGCCACGATGCCTGGCTTATTTTTGTATTTTTGGTAGAGATGAGGTTTCGCCATGTTGGCCAGGCTGGTCTTGAACTCCTGACTTCAAGTGATCCACTGGCCTCGGCCTCACAAGGTGCTGGGATTACAGGCGTGAGTCACTGTGCCCAGCCAGAAAGTCTTTCTCTAAAGGGGATTCTGGACCACATATCTCATGTCTACTATAATTTCTTTGTTAGTATCTTATATTTGGAGGTCATTTTCCAAGATCTTTCAGATTTATATGTCCAATCTAATTCCAGTTCTCATCACCTACAAGCTAATGAACAATTAGAACTTATTATCCAGACATTACAAAAATATTTGCAGGGTTTTACTGCTTTTCAACAGCACATGTGGTCACCAAAGTTTCATGTAGACTGAGGCTTATCCAGACCTTCAGTAAAGTTTCTATATAAAAAAGAAAAAAATAAATAAACCCTCCACTTTCAGGTCATTTGTTTTCTTAACCTTTCATTTTGAAATAATTATAGATTCATAAGAAGTTGCAAAAAATATACAGGGAGGCCCTGTGGACTTCTCAATCTGCTTTTACCTAGTGGTTACATCTTGAATAACTATCAGAACCAGCAAATTGACATTGATATGATTCACACAGATTATTTTAATGTCATCAGTTTTACATGCAGTCATATTTGTGTATACGTATATAGTTCTGTGTAATTTTATTACATATTTAGATTAATGTGCATACCACCACTGTCAAAATATAGAATAAACCTATCTCCACAAGGCTCCCTCATACTACTTCTTTTCAGAAACACCCACCCTTCTTCCTTTTCCCTCTTCCTTTATCTCTAACCCCTGGCAACAGCTAATCTGATTTCCATATCAATAATTTTAACATTTTAATAAAACTACATCGATGAAATCCTTGCCTTATTTTCACTCAGAAGAATTTTCCTAACATATATCCACTAGTTCCATGTGTTAATAGTTAGTTATTTTTTATTGCTAAGCACAATCTCTTGCAAGTTGTGCTGCAATCTATCTACTCACCTATAGATGAACATTTGGATTGTTCCCAGTCTTCAGCAATGACCAAAAAAAAAAAAAAAAAAAGCTTTTATTAACACTCACATACAGATCTTTGTATAGACATAAGGGTTCATTTCTCTGAGAAAATATCCAAGAATGTCTTATTAGCCTAAGTGTATCATCAACATTTTGTAATAGGCAGCATTAATTTCTATACATATTTATTAAGTTTATACTGAAATATACATTCAGTATTGAAAAGGGTAAGTAGCTTGCCCATGTTTACATTGCTGGAGAATTAATTTTCTAGGGCTTCTATAACAAAGTACCATAGACTGCATGATTTAAACAATAATAACTAATTTTTTCTAAGTTCTGAAAGCTAGAATTCCAGAGTCAATGTGTTGGCAGGCTTGGTTTTTTCTTAGGCCTCTTTCCTTGGCTTGTAAATGGCCATCTTTTCCTTGTGTGTTCACATGGTTTTCCCTTTGTATCTGTCCATATCCAAATTTCCCCTTCCTATAAGGACACAAGTCATATTCAGTTAGGATGCACCCTATTGACCTTGTTTTAACTTAACTACTTCTTTCAAGACCCTATCTCTAAATGCAGTCATATTCTCAGGTACTAGGGGTGAGTACTTTAGCATATGAATTTTGGGTTGGGACATGATTCAATTCGTAACAGCTAGTGAGAGTCTTGGATTTGCATTGAGCATTACATTAATTACAACATGGCTTACTAACAGCTGAAAAATTTATTTGGTGAAAGGAAATTTGTTCTCATGGTAATATATTTATATATTTACATATTTATGTATATTTGTATATTTCCCCTTAAAACTAGTAGCAGGCAGAGTGGTTCCTGTCAGGATTGGAGGGAAAACCAAAAATATTATAGACCCTGGGACTAAAGTGACGTGGTGTGCTTGGCTGAAGCACCGTGTGATAAGCATGCCTGCTGCATTCCCTGGAAAAGAGAAAACTCCTGGTAAGCTAAACTCAGCAAGGGAATAGTGATAACCACAGATTGTGGGTTCACGCTGGGTTCTAGAGAAGGCTGCCTATATTTTATTATATTGACTCTAGTCCATCTAGATCTCTGCTTTCAAGCTTTCTCTGATATAAACCAAGCAGGATATATTATTGAAATTCAGGTTATGTAGGCCAAGAAGATGTATAGCTTCCTCTTGAAATAAACTGGGAAACATTCCACCTTTGAAGTAAATGCAGGGAATAAATTGCCTCCCAAAGGTGATACCAGGGTCTGCTGGGGCAATAAAGACAGGCTCTCTGATTCCCCACACATAAAGCTCCTACCAGTGGCTTGATTAGCCCAGTAACTTATTTGGAAAAAGATTATTTAAGAGCTTGGGGGACTAATTAAGTGTTCCAGCTCCCTCATAGAAGGAGTTAATACAGAGTAAATATTTCTTAAGATCTAAGTTGGCTATAAAAGGGAGACACCTGGGAAGGTGCTGTCTTTATTAAAAACCTCAGTGACTGGCTCACTTATCAGATGTCATGAAAGAACCACAGGATCTGAGCCTTTAGGTAAGACACGATAACCCTGCTCCTCCTCATCATCAATCAAGCTATGGTACAGGGGAGTATGGTGTAATACCTCCAGAAGTGTAAAGAGTGTACTAGGAGATTCCTCTATAAGTGCTCCAGAGAGAGATAAAGAAAAGAAGTAAAAGATCTCAATAGTGCACAGCTTTATGTGTCCACAGATCTCAGCCTGAAGTTGATAGCACTTCAAAAGCAATTCCAAGTACCTAAGACCTTCTGTACTCAGTGATGTGAATATGGTTCAATTTCCCATATGTCTCCTTTCCTTTCTAAGAGATGTATGTACAGGAAGGCATCTCTTTCTTCTACTAGGTTTTACTTTTCAAACAAAGCAGAAAAAATTATGGCTGTAAATGGCAGAAGTTTATCTGATTTTCTAGGTGTTCAGTTTAGCAACTTCTTCTTGGTTCTATGCTCAGTCTTTGTAATCTCTTTCCTTCCCTATGTTTTTTCCTCAGCTTTCGTCTCTTTCCTCATGGTCTTTCTTCTCAGAATCCAAGAGCAGTGACTAGCTGAAGACATGTGAATTTTCCACAAAACGAAGTAGAGTGATTCTATAGATCACTATTCTAGCTGCATTACAAAGTATGCCTGCATGGAATTCTTGGGAATGGAGAAGGGGAAACTTTAAGTTGCAGGTTGTTGGCAAAATGCAATCATTCCCTTACACTTTTGTTCGCTTTACCTGTACTGATTCATCACTTGTGCTGCATATTCTTTTATAGCAAGGAATTTTGCACAAAGTTGAGATACAGTGAGAGATTGGGTTAAAGGATATTATTGCTGAAAGGTCAGAGAAGTAAGGGTGTTTACAGAGAAAGGAAGTTGTACGTAGAACACAGAAGAGGAGGAGCTGAGCTGGATTATCTTTGCATCTAGTAACTGGAGAATATACACTACTCATTATATGTTTCAATAGGCACTGAATTCTGGTTTATGTCTCTTAGTCTTAGGACAGAATATGGATGCTGAAAAATGATTCTTTCAATTTTTTATTCCTTAACATCAAGCCAAAAGTGCTAAGTTGTTGCCTCATGCCCAGTTGTCTGGAACCTCTTCACTGAAACGATTACAGTTAGACCTCATCTGTATGGGTGGAAGGTAAGAGGATCATTTTCTTTGGTGGCATTTTTAGGATAGTGACTTATGCTGACAAAGAAACTCTGAAGGGGTACATTTGAATAAGACCATCTTTTTAGTTTAGGATAAAAACAACTTGAAGAAGCTGTTCTGGAATGTGACAAGAAAAAAAAAAGCAAGGCATGGATTTGCTCTAATTCAGCTATATTTACGAATAACTCTTGATTTCCTCATAAGTAGATATGGATCCTCCTCAGACTTCCTTTTTGGGTAAATGGCTTTACCATTCTTTCCTTTGTGCTAGCAGAAATCTAGGTGAAACCTCATTTCATTCTTCCTCACTCCCATTTTTAATATATCAGCAAATCTTGACACTACCTCAAAAATGTGTCTGTTTGTTATAGTGGTCTATTTTTTCTCTTTTTTTCATTTCCCCTGTTTCTTCCTGGTCAAGGTCGCCATCATTCTTCATATGGATTTTTAAAGTAGCTCTCTAACTCATCTCTTCCCTCTTGCTTAGTATTCTTCACATAGCAGTCTAAGTGAGTAATCTAAAAATACAAATCAGAATATATCACATCACTATTTTGCAAATGTTGTCTTTACTACATTTACACTACAAACAAAACAAAACAAAAAAACCCCATTGTGGTCCATAAGGCTCTGTGACACCTGATTCCTACCTGCTTCTTTGACATTATCTATTGTATTGTCCTACACCTGTTTTCTTACCAAACTCTAGTCATGCTGATTTTCCCTCTGGAACAGTCTTCCTCTAGGTCTGTATATGGTCAGGTTTTTTTGTTGTTATTCAGGTCTCAGCTCAAAAGGAACCTCCTCATAGGTGGAGTTCTAAGCCCCTCAAACTGCTATCCTAACCTGTATACAATCTCATCGAATTAATCTCCATTAAGTAGTACTGTTTTATGTTAAACTTGTACTTATATTTATTTAAAATTGTCTTATTTATTTTTCAACTTTATTTATGGTTTCGAAGAATAGGGATTTTGTCTTATTGCCATTTAATTCCAGAGAGCTTTAAATGTCATGGCTGTTACATGATGGGTATTCAAACATATTAGGTGAATTAAGGAATGTATATTAGCCACATATTAGATACATTGCAAAATGTTGAGCAAAGCAAATAAACACCATGTCAATATGCAAGAAGCCCCTAGTTTAGTGTCAGAAGGGATGGTAAAGCCTTCTCAAAGGACTAATCCCTTCAGTAAAAGACAGTACCCTGTTTAAGCAGTGAAATAGTTCTCACTCAATATTGGGGAGATCAGATTCAGAAGCCTATGGCTGAGGATAAAGGGAAGGAAACCAGGAAGATGGTTGTGTAAATACAAATGGAGAGCTTGAAATGAAAGAGATCAGATTCTAGGGAGTTACTTCAGTGGCCCTACAGAAACATAATTAAAAAAGAAAAATACACTACTTGTAAATAAAAAAAAGTAAGATGTTTAAACTGAAAGAGATACACTATTTTCAGTGATGTCTTTGGCTGTCCTAATCAGTTATTCCAGCCAAAAAGTCTATGACTATCTAACTAACTATTAGACTGAGCCATTGTCACAAGGAGTGAGTAGTACTGCAGGCTCCAGCAAGAGGGTAATTCACACTAATCATGAATGTCTGTTCCCCATCACTAGTCCATGAAATCAGGAGGTCACGTGTCTCTTTCTCAATGTCTGCTCCTAAGCTACAGTAGTAGTGGAAGAGTTTCTCTTCCCACACTTTTCCCTCTTAGGCTGTGGAGACTTCAGCTGATAATTCAGATGAGTCTTCATATACAGGAAAATGTGGATTAAGGATCACTACTGTGAAAGCAGTTACAGGTTAGGTAGTAGACTAGAAAAAAGTTAGTGTTGGGTTCCTTGAAATCCACTTGAATGCCCCATAGAATACGTATTCTTTAAAATCTGCGTAGTTAAGGGAAACAGTTTAGAAGTTGAAGTTTGCATAAAAAAATTTCTGGAGAGAATGCTTAAATGCATAGAAACAGTTGAAACTCCAAGAATTTGATTAAGTAGGTAGGAGATAGCACCAGGAACGTGCAGTTAAACACTACGGGTAACCCTAAGAATGTATTTTGAGAAACAATCACTTATATTGATGTCATTATTGTCTTCAGGAAAAAATTCTGAGAATGATATATTAAAAGTGCTACCTTGAAGTTAGAACTGCGCATTGTGGTAACAACAGAAAGAGAAAGACATTTCTTATGTATAAGCTCAGGATGTGGTCCAACAGCAGCTCCCCTTCCTTCCTGTTGACTGGTTTTCCAGGCTTGGAGGCAACTCATCACTGGATTTCCATATTTTTCTTTTTCATCTATATCTCTGTCCTTTTTGGCAATGGCACCCTCCTCCTTCTCATTAAGGAAGACCACAGTCTTCATGAGCCCATGTACTTCTTTCTCGCCATGCTGGCTGCCACAGACCTGGGGATGACCCTGACCACAATGCCCACGGTGCTGGGAGTCCTCTGGCTGGATCACAGGGAGATTGGAAGTGCAGCCTGCTTTTCCCAGGCCTACTTTATACACTCACTTTCCTTTGTGGAGTCTGGTGTTCTGCTCATCATGGCCTATGATCGTTTTATTGCCATCTGCAACCCTCTTAGATATACCTGTATACTTACTAACACTCGAATAATGAAGATTGGACTGGCAGTTCTGATGAGAGGATTTGTATCTGTTGTTCCCCCAATCATGCCCCTCTATTTTTTTCCCTATTGTCACTCCCATCTTCTTTCACATGCATTCTGCCTTCACCAGGATGTCATTAAACTGGCCTGTGCTGATACCACCTTCAACCGACTATACCCAGTTGTGCTTGTAGTCTTTATATTCGTGCTGGATTCTCTGATTATCCTAATCTCTTATGTGTTGATACTCAAGACTGTCCTGAGCGTTGCCTCCAGAGAGGGGAGGGCCAAGGCCTTCAATACTTGTGTCTCCCATATCTGCTGTGTCCTGGTTTTCTTTGTCACAGTGATTGGATTGTCTCTGATTCATCGTTTTGGAAAGCAGGTTCCACATATTGTTCACCTCACTGTGAGCTATGTCTATTTTCTGTTCCCTCCACTAATGAATCCTATAATATATAGTGTCAAGACCAAGCAGATTCGGAATGGTATTCTTCACCGTTTTACTACCCGTAGAACTGGAACCTGATCTCTGATCATCACAGTCATGCTCACAGAATGTAAAAACTCTAATATTTAGGGGGAGAGCAAAGAAGTCTCATATCTAGCATGCATGTTCATATGTCTTGGTAAAATAGATGTTAGAATAGAGTTTCAGATTTCCCTAAGGCATCTTTTTAAGCCCAAATCTTTAGCTAAATGTAGTTTGCACAAATTTTTGTTGCATTCCTGCATATTGAATATTTCTCTAAGATTTCCACTAAGTTATTGTGATAACAATACCTTAGGCATCTATTGGTGTGTCTATAATGTAACTAACATGTTTATTTCATGGTATAAAATTAGCAGATAGGAACAGCAATAAGAATATAAAATTATTAGTTGGTTTGAGTGAAATGGAATAGAGTTTGGCTTACTATATCAAATCCAATTTCCAACTCTTATGAATTCCTCTGCAGCTGTCCATATAAACAATGGGGACATATAAGTTTGGACACTGAAGTCCAGGAATTTTCCTGCAAAAAAAAAAATGTAATCTTTGATTAGTGACCTAATCACTTATCATCCCAACAGTCTAGTTGGCTCCTCCTTTCTCCATCAAATGATCATAAGTTTGTCTCTAAGACCATAAACTCATATTTATTCCCCAAGACAGTTCCTTCCTACAAACTTTTAACAAATAATGTGAGAAGAGGAATCACGGATGAATGAGAAGACACAGACACAGTCAGTACCTCCTTCTATTTTGCTCTCATTCTTATCCTACTACCCTCTTTGTTAACTCTGATGTTGAAGCCATCCCAAGATATCTACCCATGGATAACTAGTCTGAATTAGTGGAAGAGGCAGTTCCTTCACTCTCCTTCTGCTATGAACAAGGTCTGAAGGCTCAAAAAATAGGTTGATGCATTTTTTGAAGAATGATGGCTGTCTGTACATATATAGTCTGATTCCATTTTATAAGCGTAAATTTCCCCAAAAAATACAACAATTTCATTTCTTATTTGATTAAAATGTGTCTAATGCGTTAGGAAGGGACTCATCACTCAATTTAAAATATCCTAGAAAGAGGGAGGTTATGTCTTACTTACACTTTAATCAGAGAAAAAATAATACTTCAGTGAGAGAGGAGAGGGGTCTCTATGGAAGATACTGTTTATGTCTTTGGTGTTTTGCCCAGATAATTTTACATAACTGTGCTCCTGTGAATGTTGGCTGCTCATTGTTCATGGTTTCTGCATTCTGCAGGGTGTTCTCTACTCAGCAGGCAATGTCTCATGAAGAAAATGGCCCCTGCTCCCCAGGATGCAGGCCATAGGCAAATATTGACCCTCTTGCTTCTGAAGCTAAGCTCCAGCTGTGACTGTGCACTTGCTTACCTCCTTCCTTTGGCTATGCTACTTTTTCTTGCTCCCTGTCTCCTGAAAGCATTCACTAATAAATGACACACATCTGAATCTCTACCTCAGGCTTTGCTCAAAGAGAGTCCAACTTAAAAACAAACACTGCAATCCTTATTCATATTTTGTTTCATTAAGAAATGTGATTGGGAAAGAACTGAGCATGTAGAAAAACCTATGGGCTTTATCATTTTTTTCATCCTTGTCACTCCATGTCATCTGAGCAACACAGTCTGAATGCTCAATTGTGAGTGTGAGTGCATGTATGTGATGCTAGGTTTTTGTCCTGCTTTCAATCATTCAGGAAAGCAATCATGTGTCCCTCAACTTCTGCTCTACCACATCCACAACTTATTTTATTAATAAGAATATTGTGAGGTAGATATTATCATTATTTTCTTGTGGGGGTGAATTTAATATAAAAAATTAAACATCCCCTCCAAGGGCATAAAATTTATAAGTGGTATAGTTGTGATTCAAATTTATATCTTCTAACTCTAAGGCCAGAGTGACTGGTACTCCACTAAAATAGTCTATCTTAAGTTGCTTCTACTTTGTGCCTTGTATTCCACCATGCTTATAGAAGTAGTACCTACTTCCTTTTTCTGAAAATTTCTTCTCCTTCTACTCCAAAAATATTGTTCCCTATGAAAACTGATATTCTCCATTGTATCTCCAAACTCCTAACCACAGAGCTTTTTTAAAAGAATTTTTCAATATGACATTGTAAAAAAAATAGTAATCCTTTTATTGTGGTAAAAGTACTAAAACGCAATGTTGAGAATTGTTAATAACAATGTTTTCCATCAGGCAAGTGACTTCAAAATATAATAAGCATTTAGAGTAAATTATAGATAAAGAAATGATAATAAATAAAAAGGATCTTCATATCCCTGATCCCATGTCTTCCTGAGACTCAGTAACAAGGACAGTTTGAGTTCTTTCTTGATTCCACAGTCTAGTAAAGTCGTCTTCTTGTAATTTCCTTTTTTTGTTCAGCCTACTTTCAGTTGAGTTTCAGTCACTTATAACCAAAGACTATTAATAATTATATCATCTCTGTTACAGATATATGAATTCTCTCTAACCTAAAATTTAAACTGGAAAACACTGTTAGGTAGAAGAGCTGCCTCTTTTCCTAAAATACTGGAAATGGAACCTAAAAATGGCAGAAAAGTTGACCATTTGGTGAATGGTTTATGAAGCCATTTCCCCTGTTAAGAGGTTCATTTCTGATTTGAAAGTAGGTGAGAAATTAAATTCATTGAGAATATGCTGTAGGATTAATACAGACGCAAGACATCTTGGGGGAAGACTAAATAATTATTTCTACTCATTTATACAGAAGGTTACATGGTGGAAATCCATTTAGACATGTTTTCCTATTCAAAACCCATTTTAACAATCAGCATAAACATAATATAAGCATACTATGTTACTGTAAACATAAAATTTAGAACTTTCTATGATCTCCTACAAGCCTTCCTGTGGTAAGACACTATGTACTATAAGAAGGCTTGCCAAATTAATACAAGAATAGTAAACCAAATACCACATGCTTTCACTTCTAAATGGGAGCTAAATGATGAAAACACGTGGACACATCAAGGAGTACATAACAGACTGAGGCCAATTGCAGGGTGGAAGGTGAGAGGAGGGAAAAGTAACAAAAGGGTACTAGGCTTAATACTTGAGTGATGAAATTATCTGTACAACAAACTCCATCACATAAGTTTACCTATGTAACAAACCTGCTCTTATACTCTTGAATTTAAAATAAAAGTTAAAAAACAAAGCCTATTTATAACACTATCTCCCAGGAAACACTGCACATAAGTTGTATTCATAAGAAGAGTAGAATTCAGAGTGGCCCAGTGGACTAACAAACTGGTGAGCCACCTTCTTACAATAGATAAAACCTGTAATTCTGCTTTCAATCACTCAAGACTGAAAGAATATAACTTATATAGGAAAGGACCTCATGAGGAATAAATTTCATGGTGCCTCTTAAGATAAATAAGTAGCATGTAGTTATAGGAAATCTAAGGTGTAAAAGAATATACATTAAAAAAAGCCTTTGCCAAATATCATCCTTTCTTTTCCAAATATACTATAAATTGTATAGTATGGGCTTGAAGGGATAATATGCCATAGGAATATTTAATCTGAGTCAGGAAATGAAAGTAAACAAAATAAATAAACCAATCTTAGAAATGATTAGGAAGACATGGAAGAATCTGAGACACACTGAAAAAATATGTATGGTCTAATGAGTTGACAGATCACATTTCCTCTCATATAAAATGAATTTATACTAGATAAGAGGCACATGAGCTTTATTCATCTCATTAACAAATAATTGCTGGATTCCTTCACTGGAGATGCAGATTTTTATAGGGTAAATGAAAGGTGATGTATTTAAAGATACCACTAGATTCTATGAATATTAAATTAGGTACCAAGGATGATTAGAAATGAGTAAGGGCCCGGAGGTCTTCATGTCCAATTAAATAATGTAAATCTCTTTTGATTACATAACCTAAATCCTTAGACAAAGTCATAGTTATTAATAAACTCATAGACAAAATTTATTTTATGGGAAATTTAGGAGTTTTTGTCCGTAGACTTCTAGTACATGCCACCAAACTGACAGGTGACAGTGATTAGTGTCAAAGTGTCTCAAAAATAAATAAGATGAGATGGCTCTATGTTAGTCATGGTTCTTCAGAAAAATAGAATCAACAGGATTTACCCAACTTCAAATTATACTACAAGGTAACAGTAACTAAAACAGAATGGTACTGATACAAATACAGATACACAGATCTATGGAACAGAACAGAGAACTCAGAAGTAAGACTGCACATCTGAAACAATCTGATCTTCAACAAACCTGACAAAAACAATCAATGGGGAAGGGACTCCCTTTTTAAAAAATGGTGCTGGAAGAAGTAGCCAGCCATATGTAGAAAACTGAAACTGGACTCTTTCCTTACACCTTGTACATAAATTAAATCAAGATAGATTAGAGACAAAAGTGTAAAACCCAAAACTATAAAACCTTAGAAGAAAACCAAGGCAATACCATTCAGGACATAGATACAGGCAAAGATTTTATGACAAAAATGTAGAAAACAATTAGAAGAAAAGCAAACATTAACAAATGGGATCTAATTAAACTAAAGAGGTCAGACATGGTGGTTCACGCTGGTAATCCCAGCACTTTGGGAGGGCAAGGCAGGTGGATCACTTGAGGTAGGGAGTTTGAGAGAGGTCCGGCCAACATGATGAAAATCCATCTCTACTAAAAATACAAGAAATTAGCTGGGTGTGGTGATGGGCACCTATAATCTCAGCAATTCAGGAGGCTGAGGCAGGATAATTGCTTGAACCCAGGAGGTAGAGTTTGCAGTGAGCTGACATTACACCATTGCACTCCAGCATGGATGAAAGAGTGAGACTCCATCTCCAAATATAGATAAATAAATAAATAAGTAAAGATAAATCACTTCTAAACAACAAAATAAACTATCATCAGAGGAAACAGGCAACCTACAGAGTGGGAGGAAATTTCTGTAATCCGTCCACCTGACAAAGGTCTAATATCTAGAATCTATGAGAAACTTAAACAAATTTACAAAAAAACACACAAAAGTGGTCAAAGGACATGAACAGACACTCTCAAAAGAAGACATTTATGTGGCCAAAAAACATATGAAAAAAAGCTAGGCATCACTGATCATTAGAGAAATGCAAATCAAAACCTCTATGAGATACCATTTTATGCCAGTCAGAATAGTGGTTATTAAAAAGTCAAGAAGCAACAAATGCTAGCTAGGTTGCAGAGAAATAGGAACACTTTTACACCGTTGGTGGGAGGAGTGTAAACTAGTTCAACCATTGTGGAAGACAGTGTGGCAATTCCTCAAAGATTTAGAACCAGAAATACCATTTGATCCCACAATCCCATTACTGGGTATATACCTAAAGGAATATAAACCATTCCATTACTTAGAAACATGCACTTGTATGTTCATTGCAACACTATTCACAATAGCGAAGACATGGAATCAACACAAATGCCCATCAATGATAGACTGGATAGAAAAAAACATGGTACATGTTAACCATGAAATACTATACAGCTGTAAAAAGGAACAAGATTATGTCCTTTGCAGGAACATGGATGGAGCTGAAAGTCATTATCCTCAGCAAACTAATGAAGGAAGAGCAAACCAAACAACACATGTTCTCTCTTAGAAGTGGGAGCTGAACAATGAGAATGAGAACACATGGAAACAGTAAGGGGAAAAACACACACTGGGGCCAGTCAGGTGTTGAGGTGGGTTAAGGGAAAGCATTAGGAAAAATGGCTAGTGCATGCTGGGCTTAACACCTAGGTAATGGGTTGATATGTACAGCAAACCACCTTCACATAGGTTTATCTATGTAATAAACCTGCACGTCCTGCATATGTACCTCAGACCCGAAAATAAAAATTAAAAACTTAGAATGTACATAAAAATATGGAAATTAATAAATATGATTCACTGCATTAAAAAAAAGACAAAAACTGCAATTACTTTGATATCAACCTAATATAAGGAATTAACAGATATGATCATGGAGGAAGGCAAGTTCCAAGATATGCAGAGTGAGTCATCAAGTTGAAAACCCGAGAGACTCTTGTAGTCTAGTCCCATTCCAAGTCTGAAGGCCGTGCTTGCAACCCAAAAGTTATCAGGCTTCATACCCAGGAAGTTTTGATGTTTCAGTTCAATCTAAAGGCAGAAAGAAAGGCCTACATTCCAGTTTGAAGGCCATAAATCAGGAAGAATTATCTCTGATTTGGGCTGGGGTCAGACTTTTTATTCTATTCAGGTTTTCAACTGACTGGATGAAGCCACCTGCAGTAGGAAGGACAGTCTGCTTTCCTCGGCCTACCGATTTAAATGCAAATCTTATCTAAAAATACCCTCACAAAAACACCTAGAATAATGTTTGACAAATATTTGGGCACCCCATGGCCCAGTCAAATTGGCAAATAAAATTAACCATCAGAGCCTGTAGAGGATAATTTAAAGGATGGGATCTTCAGAGATTATTGTGGAATCCGGAAGGCTGACAGATAATAGAATCAAACTACACAGAAAAAATAAAAGAAGTTGGTATTGTCAGCACAGACTTACTCAACAAACAGCAAAACTCCTAGGATAGAGACCTTCCTGAATCGTTAGTGATATAAGCTTATAATACCTGACTGTTGGCTTCCTATATGCCATATGTAAAATAGGGCTGCAGTTAGACACAGGCTGTTACACCAGAGCTCAGGCCAAGAGCCAAGAAATGGAAGACCAGAAACATATTTTGATTTTAAAAGTTAAATAATTTCTAATAATGTGACTACCTGAGAATTTTCAGAACAGACATTCTAACAAATATTGAGTTATATAATTTATATATAAAAAAGATACAAGATTATGTCAGGAAACACTGCACCAAAGAAGGCTTTTATTACAGGAGATGGGAGGTTCTGCCCAATCTGAGATTATGCTGCTGTGATGTGATTCTCCACTTCACAGGCAATACAGCAAGAAATATGAAAAGAATGAAGAAGGTCTTAGAACATCAAGAATGAGAGAGACATAAATGGCTATTTAAGGAAATAGAGGACACTTTGGATGCCCTGCCTACTTCCTCCCATTGCCCTAAGCCTAGTGACTTTGAATTTTGGCTGATAATAGCTGTTCCCATTCTCTGGAGGCTTATCCTCCACCAACAGGGTACTTTATGTGGGAGACTAACCCAACCCTGGGATAGTCTTCAGGAACTTACTTTTATATCTGTTCTAAGATAAGTGATGTTTCCAGGAATAGAGTTACATTCATGGGGCAGAAGATTCATGTACTGCCAGTGAGAGGGTCAATATGCGTACTAATGAAACAGGAGGGCAGCCTGAAATTAAATCAATTATCTCAGGGTCTTACCCACCTCATTTTAACTTCAAATCATAGCTCCCCTAAATCAATCCTGTCCTAAATTTTCACTTAGTACAAAGAGGACACACAAACTTTCAGACTTAAGCCATTCCCAGGGACTGACTCTTAGTCATGATTTCCTACTGCTATGCCACTTATATTTGGAAAGACTTATGAGCAGAATGCAGTTCAGGAGAAACTTAACTGATGTAAAATGTCAAGTGCCAAAATGTGACCCACATGGTTCACCACATTGCACCCATACTCATTTTAAAATCTCACAGTTGGGCTAAGTTCCAGGATAAATTTAGAATACAAGACTGATAAGACAATAGAAATTCTCAGATCCTTATCACTCTGCCAGACTATGAGTATTATTGTATTCAAGTACAAATTATCAGAGAAAGCCAGGGATGTAAAAGATACCTCCACCATGTCCCCTTTTCCACATTACTGCAGGACAGTTAAAGTAAATAAGATTGTTTTAACTTGATTTATATTGCTCCAGAGCAACAACTCTGATCCTTGGGCAAGACTTACCAAGAGACAGAGAACAAGCTTACTGTCTGAAAGAACTTATCAGCAGTACTCATTTATGAGAAAATATCACTCAAGAATGCATATGCCAAGTACTAGATAACAAACAATCTTATTTGAAACCAAGTAAAGGTTAAGTGTGAGGGATTTGTGAAGCTTCATTTAAGTTGAGTGAGTTTATTGGCTGTTGGGTTAAGGAATAACAAAAGTAGGTTTCAAGGTGTCTTCATTTTGAGGTGGCGAATCACACAAGGCAAAGGTGGTTTGGTAGCATGACTCCAGACTTTTGGCTGAAACTACAATTCTGTTTTCTTTCTGAAAAGAAAACCTGGGGCTCTAGAACACAGTTCTGGACCTACCTCCTTCTCCAAAGGAGACTGGAAAAAAAAAGAAAATCCCAGTAGTCTAATTATCCAGCATCAAGAGAGATACTGGGGAACAATTTTGAATATAAATAACCTCACAAATTAATCCTGTTAGCAGTCTTCGAAGATACCCTTTGAACCAATTTCTACACCAGGACTCAGAAATTACATCTCCCCTTAATTTCTGATACTCCAGGTATGGCTCTAGTGTCTATGGGAGAATGGAATGGAGGTATTCGAGATGAAAATAAAGATGACCAATCTTCTTGTATGTCTCTTCCACTACCTAGTTGTTGCAAGAGAGTAAATAGAGAAAAGAGGGAAGATATCTGTATCTATGGAGTCTGCTAAGTATAACAATCTCCAACATAAAAGTTCAATTTCCTAGAAAATGCCAACTCTGAAAGAAAAACAGTCGTTTTATGTGTTGGGTGCTTACATGAATAATTAAGGGTTCTGAATTGCTATCTAGACGTTCTTGTTAGCTCAGGGCTATTAAGAACATTTTTCCTTCAATAGAAATTTTCTTTGGAAGAGGCAGGAGAGAAAAGAGACTGACTTTGGGAGTGAATGTGCAGGGTGGGCTCATCATGACACCTGGTCTCTATATTACATCTCCTCCTCCTCTTGAAGCAGTTCTCTAGGCTCAGTTTTCTTTATCTTGCATCCACCTATGGCCCCTTTCTGCCTTCTTCTTTCTCTGCTTTGTAGCTCCCACATTTTCAGCTTATATATTAGCCAATGAGGATATTAGTATTATTTTGAAATCACTGTTCTTATGTAAGTCAGTTTAACAATCAGCATACCAGCCAGTGATCAATACATTAATCACAAAATAATTAAAATTTTATAAATAACCTCACAATCAATATGTCACACTCTGTCATTGCTTCCAGGGCCATTGATGTGTTAGTATAACAGTCAGGATGGTAAGCATGTTAGTGTTGGAGTGGGAGTAGAGCCGTGTTTTTTACTACTATGAATTAGTTAGAGCCACTAGGTTTGAGAGACTAGTAAAAGAATGTTAACAGTAAAAATTTTGTGCTAAATTTTATGCTAAAGTCTGGTTGATGCAAAAGAGACATTGGGGTTTAGTTAGAGAGGGCAAAGTGAGAGACAATATAGAAATAGACATAACAAAAGTGTAATTGATACAGGAAGAAAGACACAGGATAACAACAGGATGGAGATGACGTATAGCTGCACCCTACGTACATGAGCAAATGGGGCAGAAATGGTTAGTGCTGCCCAGCCAAGCCCAGCCGAAATAAGTTGAACCATGCATGAGAGTGAAAAATGAATGTTTAATGTTGTAAGCCGTTGATCCTCTATAGGGCTTTGTCATGTGACAATTCTGTGTTACTAGATAATTGGTACAATAATCTACATAAACTCTGTAAATATTAGTTTATTATGGAACTCTACAAACTCTTAATAAAATATGGATAATAGTAATACTTTGCATTAATTTTCTGTTATACATAAATTACTGCAAATTGAACTGCTTAAAACATTATTAGTTTATTATATCACACTTCTATAGGTCTGTACTCTAATAGGCTTAACTGGGTTTTCAGCTTAGGGTTTCATAAGGTCAAATTCTAAATGTCAGGAGGACTGGGCTTTTATCTGAAGGCTTTGGGGAAGGCTTTGCTTCCACGCTTATTCAGATTATAGTCAGAGTTCAGTTTCTTTTCTTTATTCTTTGAGATGGAGTCTCACTCTGTTGCCTAGCCTGGGGTGCAGTGGCACAATCTCTTGCTTCCTGCAACCTCTGCCTCCTGGGTTCAAGTGATCTCCTGCCTCAGCTTCCCAAAGTAGCTGGAACTGCAGGCACTGGCCACCATGCCTGGCCAATTTTTGCATTTTTTGTAGGGACAGGGTTTCACCATGTTGGTCAGGCTGGTCTGACCTCAGGTGATCCACCTGCCTCAGCCTCCCAAAGTGCTGGGATTACAGGCGTGAGTGAGCCACTGCACACAGTTATCAGAGTTCAGTTTCCTATTGCTGAAATCTGAGGTCTCCGGTTTTTTTTGCAAGCTGTTAGCTGGGACCCCCTCTCTGTACCTAGGGGGTTCTTCCATTCCTTCTTTTGTGACCTCCTTATATTTCAAACCAGCAACTGCCCATGAACCTTTCTCAAACTTTGAATATGTCTGGTTTCCTATTCTACTACTACTCAGTGAAAACTCTGCTTTTTAGGGGCTCATGAAATTAGGTTAGATTCCCCCAAGTAGTTATGTTTTCAATTAACTCATAGTCAACAAATCGGTAACTTTAATTACATCTGTATAACCCCAAGCATGATATTGTGTAATATTCACAGTCCCAGATATTAGCATAGGAAATCTTGTGATAAAGAGGTGGATTTTAAAATTATGCCTATCACACCTATTTAAAAAATAGCTAGTGAAAAAGCCTTTCTTTTGTAATACGTGTATTCGTTTTAAAGTATGTGTGAAATAATTTTTATTCTTAACATTTTTTTGATGAAACACAATGTGTGAAAGGGTGGTAGAGAGCAGCTGCATTCCTATTTCTCCACATCCTCTCCAGCATCTGTTGTCTCTTCTCTTTGATGCTCGCCACTCTAACTAGCATGAGATGGTATCTCATTGTGGTTTTGATTTGCATTTCTCTAATGACCAGTGATGATGAGTTTTGTTTTCATATGTTGTTGGCTACATATGTGTCTCCTTTTGTTCATATCCTTTGCCCCCTTTTTGATGGGTTTTTTTTTTGTTTACAGGTACATGTTCTTTACACATGTAGCATCAGAACATTTCCTTATACAGTAGTTAGATACTTTGTGATTTCTTCTGATTCTGATTTATTTTTCATACTGAGGTCATTTTATGAAGAAAACTGCTAAGTCCTGAAGACTTGCCTTTAGGATTCTGAACTTATGGTTACATAAGACTGCAGCAGAGCAGGTAATAAGTTTCTTTTCTTTTTTTCCCAGCCTTGGTTTGTGACAACCAAGAAAACAGAAACAGTGGTGATGGTCAGCATCTTTAAGCTGTGGAAACATTAGAATTTTACCTGTTACAGAACTGCAACAGCACCTCAGGAGTTTAGAATTGATGGAAAAGCAGAGAGAGATAAGAAGAGACAGAAAACCAACTAAGTATTTGATTATGGGAAATAATGTTGGAAAGAGCAAGCGGTAGAAAGCAAGCCAGTAAATAGTGAAAGAACAATAAAAAAATATAATTTTATGAAGGTATTTGGAGAAAATAAATGAGATGAAAGAATGAAAATGTTTCTATCTCAAAAGATGAATTAGGTGTGAAATGCTTATAGCAGTGATGCCCAGATATTGTATTGCATTGGAATCACCTGAGGATCCTGAAAAAAGCAAATTTGATTCAGAATGTTGGAAGGGGCAAAATCTGAGGATGCGTTTCTAACAAGTCCTCTGCTTGTTAGATGTATTTAGTCTGTGACCCACAATTCTGGTGGCCAAGTTCAAGTAACTGTTGGAATGACAAAGCAATCCATTAGAAGTGATGGTGATGCATGTTATATTGCATAAACACTGACATTAAATTTCAAAAACTGAGAAAAATTATATTAACTGAAAAAATTGTCTTTATCATAATTGTGAAATATAAAATGAAAATAAAACAATCATTTCCAAAAGGTTAGTAATCACAGCAAGAAAACAACTAAGCCAGATTATTATCCATTTATGTATATTTATCTTATTTGTTTTTGTTATCACTGCTTTTGCAAATATTTATAAGTACCCTCAAAATAGTTGGGGATAACATACTTAAAATTAATGAAAAATCTTTTAATTTGAGAAAAATTGAACAATTCACTCTGTATTTTCTCTAATTAGGGAAAGACCATAGTCTCTACATGACTATTCTTCTTCAAGAAAATAGTTGCAGAGTCAAATTTATCACACCAATTAACTATCTCCACGCAGGAAGATTGGGGGCTCTTGGTTTCAAGGTTTCAAGAAATTGATCTTGACCTGTGGACACATGATGTGGCCAAATATTACTGCAGCCCCTTTTTTGCTGACTGGCTTTCCAGGGCTGGAGGCAGCTCATCACTGGATCTCCATCCCCTTCTTTGTCATTTATGTGTGCATCCTTCTGGGCAATGGCATGCTCCTCTACCTCATCAAGCATGACCACAGTCTTCATGAGCCCATGTACTACTTCCTCACCATGCTGGCAGTCACAGACCTCATGGTGACATTAACCACAATGCCTACAGTAATGGGTGTTCTATGGGTGAATCACAGGGAGATCAGTAGTGTGGGCTGCTTCCTGCAGGCCTACTTTATTCACTCCCTTTCTGTTGTGGAATCAGGTTCCCTCCTGACAATGGCATATGATCGTTTCATTGCCATCCGCAATCCTTTGAGATATGCTTCTATTCTCACCAATACTAGAGTCATAGCATTAGGAGTGGGAGTGTTTCTAAGGGGTTTTGTATCCATCCTGCCTGTAATCTTGCGTCTTTTTTCATTTTCATATTGCAAATCTCATGTTGTCACACGTGCTTTCTGCCTTCACCAAGAAATCATGAGACTGGCTTGTGCTGATATAACTTTCAATAGAATTTACCCTGTAATTTTGATCTCTTTAACAATTTTCCTAGACTCTCTGATCATTCTCTTCTCCTATATTCTAATTCTTAAGACTGTTATAGGCATTGCCTCCAGCGAAGAGAGAGCCAAAGCCCTCAATACTTGTATCTCCCACATTAGTTGTGTTCTTATTTTCTATGTTGCAGTGATGGGTTTGACATTCATCTACAGATTTGGAAGGAATGTGCCAGAGGTTGTCCACATTATCATGAGTTATATCTACTTCCTCTTTCCTCCTTTAATGAATCCTATCATCTATAGCATCAAGACCAAGCAAATACAACATGGTATTATCCGCCTTTTATTGAAACATAAGTTTAGTAGTTAAACTCGGGTCTGGAGAATCAGACACAGACACAAAAATGAAGACAGAATGAAAAACGAAAGCCTGGACTTCTTTCTTAGCCAAGAGCAAGAATATATTGGAAGACAATGTTTCACTCAGAAGGGCTTAAGGACTTTACTATAGGGTTGGGGCATAGCCTAGGAGATGCCTGGTGACAGAAGACTGAGTAGACTGCATGGAACTGAAAAATTCCATATTTAAATTCCTCTTTCCAATGCACCTGAAATTAACCACCTCAGTGAAATTTGAAAAAAAAAGACAGAACATATAATCTCTTTGAAAAACTTTTGCATCAGTGTGCATACATGTTTATGTGTTTGCATAGGCTAGTGTACACATGTGTAAAAATTTTTTGATCATCATTCTCTAGAAATAAATTCTTAATTAAAATTTTCATTATTCTCATGGCAAATATAGTGAAAAGAAATTAACATTTTAAATTTACTTTTAAATAAGTAAGTGTTGGTTATCTTTTAAATGTCCTCTACCCTGAGTTAGAGTACTTTCCAGGGCCATGATTTGCATTTAATATTTTTGATATAGTCATAAGTCACTTACAAAGTATTTCAATAAGAGCTTTTAAGTTTTCAATACATTTATTACAGTATGGCTGGATTTTATAAAAAGTATATCTCTTTACCTTATTCTTCTTTAAATATTCTTTTGCCCAAACAAAATCTTAGAAGGAAAAACCTATACAAGCCTCCTGTCAGCTTGCAAAAAGTAAGAAGTGAGTTTATAAGGGTACGTTTGCTCTTCAGATGATTTTAACGTGCTTTTCCATAGATCTTTGAGGAAGCTCATATAAAATTGAAAATAGTCTATGCTTGATTCTTTCTATCAGGTGAAATTGTTGAATCAACCATCCTATTCTATTTATTAAAATCAAATAAATGGTCTTTAAGATTTAAGATACTTTATACTAGTATGTACATGTATAATTGTGTTTGCATGTGTGTGTGGACATCTGCACGTGTGGAATAAATCTTTCAATATTTTATCTTAGATATAATTTCTAACCTCAAACTTGTTTTTAAACATTTCACAATAATTTTAATGAATTGTAATACATTTATTGTATTATTTTTATAGTGGTATTATATATAATTTGACACTATAGCCTTTTTACATTGTGTAATTCAGTGGCACACATTACATTTGCCATGTTGTGCAATCACCGCCACTATTTCTAAAATTTTGTGTTACACCAAACAAAAACTCTGTATTGATTTATCAGTTACTCCCCAGTCCATGTTTCTTCTACACTCTGGTAACTTCTAATCTACTTTTTGTCTCTATGAATTTGCTTATTCTAGGTAATTTGTGTAACTGAAATAACGCAATGTTTGTTCTTTTGAGTGTGACTTATTGCTCTTAGGATAGTTTGGAAGGTTTATCCATGTTGTAGCATGTGTCAGACCTACTTTTTATAGATTAATAATATTCTATCCTATGTATACAACATTTTGTTTATATATGCATTGATAAACATTTGTATTCTTTCTATTTCTTGCCTACTATGAATAATGCTGCAATAAACATCGACTTAAAAGTGTCTATTTGAGTCCTTGTTTTCAATTCTTTTGGATTTATACCTAGGAATGGAATTGCTGGATCATATGACAATTTTATGTTCAACTTTTTGAAAAATCTGTTTCCCACAGCTGTTGCCATATTTCACATTCTCACCAGCAATGTACGAGGGTTCAAATTTCCCCACGTACTCACCAACACTTGTTATTTTCCATTTTTTTTTATTACAACCATCTTAGAAGGTGTGTAGTAGTGTATCACTGTGGCTTTAATTTACTTTTCTCCATTGGCTGAGAATCTTAAACACCTTTGAATGTGCTCATTGACCATTTGTATGTCTTCATTGGAGAAATGTATACTGACTTATTTTGAAATTAGTCTTTGCAGATGTTCTTTTAGATATTCCTCTAGTCTGAGTTGGGAGACTCCTTGAAACTTTAAATTGCATTTCATGCTTTCCTAATAAAAAGTCTTAAATCCCTCACAATGGATAATTTCTTATACTAATTAGTGAATTATTGACAGCTTCCCTTCAATACACCCCAGATTCTACCTAAATATACCTGTCTACCTCCTCCCACTCTGAATATACTGCTTTTCCAAGAATAATCCTTCAAATATTCCACGGAAGAAGAAAATCAGACAATATTTCTGGAGGAAGGAAATTTTCAGTTATAATTGCTTAAATAAATGTTTCACTCAACTAGAAATTTTATGGTAGTGCAATGCAGAGAAACGATAATACAATCCTTCCAGACCTAAAAATATATGGCATCCGCATTTTACAGGTACATGTTCAGGAAGAAAGATCAGAACTGGTGATTTGTTTGCAAAAAATCTTTGCTCTGGACTTCACTGAGTAAAGTTTAATATTGGGAAGACAGAAAAATGTGGAGAGAAATGAGATGCAATCTATGGAATGCTTAAAAAATAGGTGTAGGAGCAAGTTTTCTTTATGACCTTGTTAAAACTTTTTCATATTGATTCAAATGTAAAACCTATTATTTATTCACACATTTTATATGCTGTTGAGTACAATGTTTAAGCTATAGACAGTGGGTATAGACAAAATCTTAAAATCTATTTATCCCCCAAAGACTTCCTCTGTTTCTCATAATGTGCCCAGTAAATTCCTGATGTTTATTACCGTGTTAGCAGAAAATTTCAATCCAGACCATTTCCATCTTGATTTGCTGACCTGGGTGCAGTTTCTTAAGGCAGAGGAAAGACTGTCTTTGCAAGTTATTTTGGAAGAATAGAAACTGTGAAAAATGTATGGTTTCTTTGGTGCTCATGGGATATTTTTATACTGTATGCTACTCCAATATCTAAATTATATATCTAGGCTCCTCTTTTACAGCTTTATGTTAGGTGGAAGGGACTTTAGCTAAGTTGGCTAAGGCCCTTATAATTAAAACTTATTTGTTTTTCTCATGCTTTATTGAGAAAGATTCCATCTTTCTTCCACGAAACTTCAAGCCATAGTTTTTTCAATAACCTGAATTTATGTCCAAGAAGAAAGGGAGATTCAATCTATCTTCAGTGATGACCAGTATCACTGAACGGTTATCTGGGCCTGTTGCGGATTGTGAATATGACAATATTTGAATCCCTCTGAAGAGGTATAGGAGACGGACACTCACTTTTGAATATGCAGGGTTGTTTCGTGATGGAGGAAACAGATTGGAGGAATGTAGATTTATGGGTGAAGTTGTCCCAAACTTCGGCTTGGAAGTTGAGTGCTCAGCTCTAGGTGCTACCATTGATGCTAAAGGAGAACTTCTCCAAAGTGACTTTGGGGAAATACAATTTCCTATCATTTTGTTTAGTTGACACAAATTCTTACTCAGCAGGGTCCCAAAGGGCAAGTGGTCTATATTATCAACTCCTTTATACATATTTAGACACTTCCCAGGTATCAGGTCATTACCAGGAACATTAGGTTAGTGGATTCATCTTCCATAACCTCATTAGATTGACTCACTGTAACTTCTTTCAACATAATCTCCAAAGGACAAGCTTTGCTGCATGCCTTCAACACACTAAAATGTCTCCTTTCAGTCTTGTCCCTGGACTATTAGGCGAAATTGCCTTGCATAGATATGACATGGTACACAGTGATTTCAATTATGACTTTCTTTCTCTTTCTATATGGTAACATAACTGATACAACATAAAGAAGAAAAAATGAAATATAATGTCTGATATATTATTGTTGGGGTATAGTTCTTTTTTGAGAATAAGAGTTTCTTTTCATGCATTGGTCTAGCTAGTTAGTAGTATAGATAGATCACAGGAAAAGGTAGATTTGGTGTATTTAGACTTCAACACAACATTTTCAAAGTAGTCTTTTCATTGGTGGAAGAATATAAGTTCCATAAGTGCTTAAGACATTTTATCTTGAGACTCACTCGCAGCCAAAGTACTAAGAAATATAAAGACACGTAAATGTCTCTTCCCATATGGTCACAGCTACTTGGAAGGCTGAGGTGGAAAAATTGCTTGAGCATAAAAGTTTGAGGCTGCAGTAAACTATGATCTCACCACTGTACCCATCCTGGGCGACAGAGTGAGACATTGTCTCAAAAAAGAGGAAAGAAAGGAGACAGAAGGAAAGAAAGAGAGAAAGAAAGAGAGGAAGGAAGGAAGGAAGGAAGGAAGGAAGGAAAAAGGGAGGGAGGGAGGAAAGAAAGAGAAACAAAGAAAGAAGGAAAGAAAGAAAGAGAAAGAAAGAAGAAAGAAAGAGAAAGAAAGAAAGAAGGGAAGGAGGAAGGAAGGGAGAAAAAGAAAGAAAGAAAAGGAAGGAAGGAAGGAAGAAAGAAAGAAAAGAAACTTTAAAAACTCTCTCTTCTTCATGTTGTTATGGATTTTTCTCCACATTATGATTGATATAAAAATTGGATACATGAAAGTACTAAGCAATAAAGAAAAGAATATAGCATTTTTTGGCATGCTTGAACTTGTAATTTTAATACAAACAAATGTAAAGCTTGTAAAGGTCTACAATTTGGTTACAAAACCAATGTCTTGATTACGTGAACATCATTCATTTACTTAGCTAGTACTTACTGAGCAACCACTATATCTTAAGCTCCATGTTAAGCACTGAAAATGCCACTCATTAAAATCTCTCAGAAGTTTTGTTTACTGTGAGTGCAATGAGAATTGAGTTTATGATACGGTTATTAAAAAAGCTGTCACATCTTAGCTACAAGTCTAGATTCAACAGGCTCTGCAAAATGAATTCTGGAATGCATTTGTTGCTGTATGACCTAAAATCACATTTTGGCAAAATTTTACCTGAACATCTGAGAGAATATTTAGTTTTTTACCCTACATATAAACAGGTGATAGTTAACAGAGTGCAACTTACTGCAAGTGTCACATGTATTATGTAGAATATATATTTTATCACTATCTTAAATCTGAAAGACTAAGTTTGACATGTATCTTGAGATAAGAGTTTAGGGTAGCGTTGTGGATCTGCACAATCTTAGACTGCTTAAATAGAAACTTGGCACACGATCCAACTAAAAAAGTGATTTCAGAATGTGACTAATATGACACACCCGGATTATTATGATCAACAAGGTGGAGCATCATAGGAAATAAATCAAGATTAGGAATAATTACATGATAAACATTTAAAAGACTGCTGCTATTGTTCACCCATCAGGAAAGAAGTCTGAGGGTTTTTAATGCAGATATGTTTATACATCTAGAAAAAAATTATGTGTGAATGTAATGGCTAATATGTGATTGTGTTTATTCTGGAGATCAGATCTAAATATAAGGAGTAGATATTATATTTTTTCAGAGAATTCTATTTCTCTCTCTCTCTCTGTGAATACACACACACACACACACACACATAGAGAGAGAGAGAGACACATGAATACGTGTATTGATAGTAAATACCATATATTCATATATTTATACTAAATAATTAAATGAAACACACACATATATATATGAATGAGTTAACTCATTGTAGGGTAGTGAGGTTTGAATCAAATAGAAAGAATAAATAAATGTCTGATGAATAACCATCAAGACAAAATGGTTAGATGGTGGCTCAAGGATTTTGTAAAAGGTTGGATTAGAGAATATAATACACAGTTTGAAAAGGGGCAATGTTCTTAAAATGTTAACATTTACAAAGTGACTGATCTTCCCCTTCTAAGGTCAATGGCACGTTTGAGAGTGACTCATTTAGTTCATGTCTCATCTGATGTTAGAGACACAACTCCTCTTAGAGACACAACTCCTCTTAGAGACTGTTCTTCCAAAGAAGAAATAAAAGCCATGGGTACCAATTTCAATGGCCCAGATCTTCCAGGTGAAGGAGGAAAAATAATTATTTGTACACTATTCCCAAATATCCTATGTGGAAATGAGCTAGAATTACCCCTTGGGAGTTGTTTCTTTAACAAATATATCTCTCATCAGAATTCTGCATAAATACTGAAGATATATAAAACAACCAGTATTTAGGTCATGCTCAGAAACCGCAAAGAGAAAACTGTGGCTGAGGTAAGACAAGTCAAGGATTCCAATGCAACAAGGAAGTTTAACCACTTCCATTTGATGGACATTGGTTGAGAATATGAGCTTGGGGTCTGGGTTAGATAAACAGGTGTTTGAATTCCTTTATGACACATATTAGTTGTGTGAATTTAGGCTAATTCCTTAACTTGTATAAGGCTCAATTTCCTCTCCATAATAATATAAATAAAATAATATACGGTCTTCGCTTTCTTGTTTTTTATTCACTTTTTTTTTCTTTATCTCTCTTTTTTTTTTTTTTTTAAATTTTTTTTTTTTGCCTATGCTGGAGTGCAGTGGTGTGATCTTGGCTCTCTGCAACCTCCTCCTCCAGGGTTCAAGGGATTCTCCTGCCTCAACCTCCTGAGTAGCTGGGATTACAGTTATGTGCCACCATAGCCGGCTTATTTTTGTAATTTTTTTTTTTTTTTTTTTTTTTTTTTTT
>NW_022436987.1:739410-774043 GCF_009761245.1 Sapajus apella | reverse complement strand
TTGAGACGGAGTTTCGCTCTTGTTACCCAGGCTGGAGTGCAATGGCGAGATCTTGGCTCACCGCAACCTCGGCCTCCTGGGTTCAGGCAATTCTCCTGCCTCAGCCTCCTGAATAGCTGGGATTACAGGCATGCGCCACCATGCCCAGCTAATTTTTTGTAGTTTTAGTAGAGACGGGGTTTCACCGTGTTGACCAGGATGGTCTCGATCTCCTGACCTCGTGATCCACCCGCCTCGGCCTCCCAAAGTGCTGGGATTACAGGTTTGAGCCACCGCGCCCGGCCCGAGATCTTCTTTCTTTTTACTGAGAGTAAAGTTTTTCCCAGGTTCCCAGTGTTTCTCTCCAAACCTCTTCCATTTTTTTTTCCCCCTGAGTCAGAGTCTTGCTCTGTTGCTCAGGCTGAAGTGCAGTGATTCAATCTCGGTTCACAGCAACCTTCTCCTGCTGGGTTTTTTAAACCAATTCTCCTGCCTCCGCCTTTGAAGTAGCTGGAAAAACAGGCACTTGCCACCACACTTGGCTAACTTTTGTATTTTTAGTAGAGACAGGGTTTCACCATGTTGGCTAGGCTGGTCTTGAAATGCTGACCTCATGATCTGCCTGCCTTGGCCTCCCAAAATGCTGAGATTACAGGTGGGAACCACTGCACCCAGCCACCTTTTCCATTTTAATTTATACTTAAGCTAAGATATAAAAACCTCACTTAAAATTTGAGATTTTTCAGATAGTTTGTCTTTATCCTATGACTTCCCTTCGTCAGTTAGCTTTAAATGTTTATTTCAATATCTTTATTACTTCCTTCTATAGGAATACAATTTGGGGGCAATGTGTGGAGATAAAAAGGTGGATTCAGGGGACACTGATTGTACAGGGTGCTTGAAGATCATCTGGAGCTAAACGGAAGGCTTTTTCTTTCTTTTTTTTTTTTTAATATGATCTTAATATTCTCTTTTCTCCTTCTCATTTTAGTTTATGTCTTTTTAAATGGTTTCCTGAGCAGTTACTAATCCTCTTGTCAGCATGGCAAGCTGAAGAAGCTCTGGATGATTGATCTATATTAATCTCAGAAACTCTTCAGGACCCTGGGATAGTTGTTTTCAAAGAATCAGTGCAAAGGCATTCAGAAAGGGGCAAGAGAGTAGTGAGCTCCAGTCATGTTTGCATCCCTCATGGGGCCTCCGTGCTTGCCTGAGAGTGATAAATTCCACCAAAGTTATGACTGTCACTATTGTCATGCATTACATTCTAGGAGACTCCCTAAACTATTAGGGAAACTATTATCCCTGGAATATTTGGATATGTGAACAGTTTCTGGTACCACCAAACTTGCCACAATTAAATGCCAGCGTAGCTGCTGCTGGAGCCTGCAGATATTAAATAGCGGGCTATCTTTAGGTCAATAAAAATATACTTGTAAATTGTATTAACTATTTCCCAAGTAATTACCACACAGTTTTAGTATAACCCGGTGCATCCGAATGTCCAAAACTTAGCTAAGGTTTTGAAAACACGACTATAGTTTAAGAATAATCAGGCCTTCTCCTGCTTGCTCAATCTGGGCTACTTTCTGGGCGACCATAGATCCAAATAATTGGTTAGCTTTTATCCTATACAACGAGTTTTGGCATTTATCCATTCTCTTGTAAGGCAATGTTGGAAAGTTAAGGGGACTTATAATGATATACACATCACTCCTGTGGAGTAGATAAGTTTTGCCAAGTTGAGCACCACACAGGTCATAATTTATGGCTCAAGTTAGCAGTGTTTTTAGTATCCATATGAATATAGTACCTGCTACTTTAATGCCTAGACTGACATTTTTGTTATAACAGTGCCCCATGAGGTAGCAGTCATTTCCAAAGTCCTTTCACTTTTCCTCTATCCATTCCTCTCCACAAATAATTGCTTATATTAGAGATGTTAGTATGTGCCAAAATTCTGAAACATAATTATTATTGTTTCTATAGGTTTTTATAAGACAAAAAAGGTGCAAAGATTGTTATCACTTCATTTCTACTGAACAACCATTGAAAGGTGTCAGTAGTAATATTGATAATATAAAATGATATTCTAAAAGATTCTGGGCACATATAGAATCAATTGAATTTGGGAGAAACTGATGTTTCCCTTGTAGTTTTCTTTGTTTTGTAATAAACCGGCGACAAAATTTCTTGGTAACATGACAACGAAAATCTTGATTTTGTAAAAGTGTAGTTATAAATAGGCTGTATTTCAAAGTTCCCTATGAAGGTCCTTACGAGTTTTTCTCAGTAGGAGCCTTATAGATTCATAATGATTAGAGAGTCTGTAAGATTGTCTCCATCAGCAATGTAGTGCCATATTTTCTCTCTGAGAGTGCTTATCTTTTCCCTAAATCCGGTTGTGTGAAGTTTATTAACTAAATTACCAACTTCTGATGTTGTTATTGCCCTTCAGACCAACGTATTTACAAATTTATGACTCTAAGTATTAACATTTTGTGGATGCCCTCATTATAGAGGTCTGCACTTAAAATATTTCTGTTATGAGCTTCCAATGTGAGTCTCCTCCTATTTTCATGTTTGTCTCTACTGTGTCAAAACTCAGACTTTTTGACTGTTTGCAGCACAGAGAACTTGGTGAGTCCCAAGTCCACTGAGGACTTTCTAAAATGAGTTTGCTAACTTTACCCACTTGTTCAGGTTTTCAGATTTCTGTGGAAACTCACATGAGATGAATTATTTTCTTCCAATTTATTTTATTTTATTTTTTTAAAGAGGCAGAGTCTGACCCTGTCACCCAAGTTGAAGAGCAGTGCTGCAATCATAGCTCTCTGCAGCCTCACAGTCCTGGGCTCAGGTGATCCTTCTGCCTCAGTCTCTTTAGTGGCTTAGGTTACAAGTGTGTGTCACCATGCCAACCTAATTCATTCCTTCCTTCCTTCCTTCTTTTTTTTTTTTTTTTTTTTTTTGAGGCAGGATCTTGCTATGTTGCCCAGGCTGAGTTCTCTTCTTATTCACAGTCCACTTGAGATAGCAATATTGATTACAATATTTCTCAGTAATTTCATGGTGATGGGCTCATTTCTATTGAATAAGCATTTTCCTCAGTGGTTTACAATTAATTATGAGACAGGCTTACAATTAATTATTACAGGCTAACAATTATGAGACAGTTCACAAAGTATTTAAGTTTTGATGTGAAAAATGACCTGATGATGTGTTAAAAGAAGACTGTGAGAGAAAGAAAGAATACTGCATATTTTGAGGTCATCACCCCTAAAGTAGACCTTCTCCATCTGCAAAACCTACCATGTTGTCTAACAACAGTGCCGCCTCCTTCTTGCTGGCTGGCTTCCTGGGCTTAGAGACAATTCAGCATTGGATCTCTATTCCCTTCTTTGTCATCTACTTCTCCATCCTTTTTGGGAATGGCACACTCCTTGTCTTCATTTGGAATGACCACAGCCTTCATGAGCCAATGTACTACTTCCTGGCTATGCTGGCAGGCACGGACCTTGGGATGACACTCACTACAATGCCCACAGTCCTGGGTGTCCTGGTGCTAGACCAGAGGGAGATTGCACAGGCTGCCTGTTTCATTCAGTCCTTCTTCATTCATTCACTGGCAATTGTAGAATCGGGTGTTTTGTTTGCCATGGCCTATGACCGTTTCATTGCCATCTGCACACCACTGAGGTACAGCTCTACTCTTACCAATTCACAAGTGATGAACGTAGGACTAGGGATTGTGATGAGAGGCTTTGTGGCCATTGTGCCCCTAATTCTTTCTCTCTACTCCTACCCATATTGTCATTCCTGTGTTCTCTTGCACACATTTTGTCTCCACCAAGATGTCATGAAACTCGCCTGTGCTGATATTACATTTAATCGCTTATACCCAGTTATTCTGGTTGCTTTGACATTCTTTCTAGATGCTCTGATCATTTTCTTTTCCTATGTTCTAATCCTTAAAACAGTTATAGGCATTGCTTCCAGAGGGGAACAAACTAAAGCTCAGCACTTGTGTCTCTCATATTAGCTGTGTCCTGGTATTTTACATCATTGTAATCAGCCTGACACTCATTCACAGGTTTGGAAAACATGTACCACATGTGGCCCACATAACCGTGAGCTATGTCCACTTTCTCTTCCCTCCCTTCATGAACCCCGTTATTTGCAGCATCAAGACCGAGTGGATTCAAGGAAGCATTATTTGTCTGTTTTCTGGACACAGAAGGGCTTGACGCTTCCTTCCAGAATTTTGTCAATTTCATGATTTCTGGGCCTTTTTTATAATTGAAGAGGGCCTCAGATTTATACCTAATATCTCTTGTATCAGTGTTAAGATAGGTTTTAATTATTATGTAAAGTGAAAAGCTACATTGAACAATAATGCAATAAATGTATTCATCTAATTGATATTTTATTTTATTTTTTATTTTTTATTTTTTTCTAATTGATATTTTAATATGCAGACAGTTATAAATACATTCACATGTAGACATAAAGCTGTATAGAGACAGACATCTATCGTCTTTCTATCTATCTATCTATCTAACTAACATCTATTAATTGAGAGATACTAGGAAAGTGGAATATTATTGACTCTGGAAAGAAAAGATCCAGTTTTGGCTGTATAAAAATACATAACAGTAAGTGGATTGAGGGTCGTGAGATTAGAGGTTTCATTCCAAATGATACAGTGTCATTTAAAATCTCTGCAGTAGAATCTGTCTGAAATCATGATGTGCTATTTGTCTATTTCATGAGTTGATTTGTTTCCTTTTATCCTGTGTTCTCTAAATGCTGGATAAAAACATTTTAATATGTCTGGAATATGAAATTAAACCTGATATTTTCATTTTCGTATATTCAATTTATTTACTTTTTTTTACTTTTTAAAGTGTATTTTATTTTTATTTTTTATTTTACTTTAAGTTCTAGGGCACATGTGCAGAATGTGCATGTTTGTTACATAGGTATATGCCGTGGTGGATTGCTGCATCCATCAACCCATTATCTACAGTAGGTGTTTCTCCTAATGCTATCCCTCCCCTTGACCCTCACCCTACTACAGGCCTGGTGTGTGATGTTTCCCTCCCTGTGTCCACGTGTTCTCATTGACCAACTCCCACTTATGAGTGAGAACATGAGGTATTTGGTTTTCTGTTTTTGTGTTAATTTGCTGAGAATGATGGTTTCCAGCTTCATCCATGTCCCTTCAAAGGACATGAGCTCATCTTTTTGTGACTGCATACTATTCCATAGTGTATATGTGCCACATTTTCTTTATCCACTCTATCATTGATGGGCATTTGAGTTGGTTCCAAGTCTTTGCTATTGTGAGCAGTGACGCAATAAACATACAAGTGCATGTGTCTTTATGGTAGAATGATTTATAATCCTTTGGATATATAACCAGTAATGGGATTGCTGGGTCAAATGGAATTTCTATTTCTAGATCCTTGAGGAATCATCACACTGTCTTCCATAATGGTTGAACTAATTTACACTCCCACCAACAGTGTAAAATAATTCCTATTTTTCCTCATCCTCTCCAGCATCTGTTGTTTCCTGACTTTTTAATGACCGCCATTCTAACTGGCTACACAATGTATTACCTAAGCTAATTTAGCCACAGAAACAGAATCTGTGGTGTAAGTGAGGCAGAGGGTTTTTTCTCCTTCCTATGCTGTTAAATGAATACTGAGATAGAATATTTAGTTCATCTATCACACGTTAAATGGGACTTTATATTTCTGCTGAAGATTTGGGTGTGGGGCTAACTCAAGGTATCAGATCAAGGGACGCATGAAGGCAGGAAACTCTAACAGAAAGGGGAAGGGGGTTGGTACGGCTATGTTCATGAAATTATATGTAAAATACACATTTAACTTCTTTCTGCATCCATCGTCTATGTTTATGAATAATGGGTGTATAAAAGTGTGCTGTATACTCTTAGGGTTTTATGTGCCTGCGGTGCCAAATACTTTGAATTTGTAAGTATATGTTTCTTTACAATGTGTTTGAAAATCTCTATTTACTTGATTTTCAATAAGTATGTGTCATAGTGAATATCTGATAAATGTTTAAGGAAAAATTTGGTATTTACCTATTCACCAAAACTCATTAAATGCCTCATCTGTATTAGATACAGAATTATTTCCTTTTTCTACTTTTCTTGATCAAATGCCTCCTCTTTTCTTGCTCCTATCATTTCTCTCATTTTTCCTGCCTCCACCTGGACACGCTTCATGTAGTCTGTGCTTGTGTCTGGACTAAAAATTGATATGGTCTTATCGTAATGTTGCTCATCATAATATGGGATATATAAGACCCATGGTTATTTCCTATGCATTGATCTGGAGAAGTCTTCAATCCTTTTACTCTTTGCGGAAGATATCTGTAAACCTTCTGGTTCACTCTGCTGTGGCCATTTCAGTTTAGGCCAGTAAGCACATGGATGCCTTCTCTGAGTTTTCCCAGTGTGTTGGTCACAGAACAACCTGAGTAATCACTGATGAAAGAGCGAGAGCTTTATTGGTAGTCACAATAAAAAAAAAAAAAACCAATACTACAGTTAAAATGTTCTTTTTATTTTTATTAGTGGATTACATTCCCTGACATATATCTGGCAGGACTCTTCAGAGTAGCCGAAGCTGCTGTTATGACCACTAGAGGGAAGAAGATACCTGTGGAGCTAATGGTCCAGGACAGTGGAGCTACAAGCAAGGAAAGTAAGTGTTAAGGAGCCCTTTTGATTGAAGGTGGGTGCCTCCACCTTATAGGGACAGGACATGTGGATGCTCTTCCCAGTTTCTCCTGTTTCCCCTACTCACTCCCCTGTTTCTAATAAAGCAAAGGCTAGTTAGTAAGATATCACCTTGCATTTTAAAAATGCCGTAGACTTTCAAAATGATTTAATGTATCAGTCTTTCCTTATTCCAAGAGTCCAGAAATGGCAACATTACCTTCGATTCAATGTAATGAAAAGGGCTCTTTCAAGAGACAGAGAAAAGAATAATTTAATTCTTTCCCCACACCTCCTTCTCTCTCTCTTACTCTTTCTTCTTTCCTTCCACCATCCCTATTTCTCTCTCTCATCTCTCAGAAATATGTTTTGAAAGGATGCATAGCAGACAGCTAAGGCTGGTTTTCTCAAAGTAGAGAAGTGAGATTGAGAAGGTAGGATTGCATAAGCCCTTTCAGATTTTAGTTTATATGCATCTGTATTGTTAGAACGTTTTATAATATAAATAAAATTATTTCTCAGTTATACACTAGGTATGTAATCTGTGGATATTTCCTTATGTATGATAAGCTACACTTAACTCACTTGGAAAATTCAAATGCCTACTTCACAGTTACTAATAAGGATTAAGTGAGCTAGTGCACTTAAATTTCACATCAGTATCATATATACATATATATATATACACACACACACACACACACACATTGAAAGGGTTCTTACTTTGTGCTAAGAACTGTAATAAGTTCATTGATGTATTATATTATTAAGTTCTAATTTCAGCACTAGAAGGCAAGCATTATCCAAATTTCATGCTGGATACCTCCAGACTCTTAAAAATAATTAAATTTCCTTTTGTCATATATTTATTCAAAAGGGTAAACTCAAACTGTGGCTTGTCCAATTTTATATATCACCCAACTAAACATGACCCTATTCTGCCATTTTACAAAGTTATTCCCTAGTTATTATGGGGATGTTGAAAGACAGAGAGGACAGGGTACTATCCCCCATAATGGCCTCACAATTAAGCTAAGCAGTTAAATGAATCTTGCAGGGTAGTGTAGGGACCACAGGGTTGTGGGGACAGCAGAATTATAATCCCACTTTAGTTTCATTTCAAACAATCCATAAACACATAGCCCTGACCACTTACATATTATACTACACTCTATACTTTTTGTTTATATGTATAAATAAGTGGATAGAAAAATAGACTAGTTAGATAGATAGATAGATAGATACATATATACATACATACATACATAGAATAAATGCTTTCCTTCATAGCTGTCTCCCTACCTGGTGCAAAATGCTCCTGTCCACACCAAAGTACCTTGCATTCACTTAAGTCATCAATTCCTAGGTTTTATTCTGCTGTCAAAGGAAATAAAAAGATGTGAAAAACAATTTCTGACCCACAACTCGTGCTTTGTAGATGACTAGATCAAAAGTTTTCAGCCACATGTTAACAGTGAGTGAATAGGAAATCTCTTTTCCCTATATCTGAGATCCCAGCTTCTAGGGCCTTGAAGTCTCACTCTTGATGCAGTAGACCTTGGAAGTATTCAGGAGAGCTGAACTTGGTCAATAAAGGAGAAAAGTATGTTGGCTTCCAAAGGCACAGCTCAAACTTCTCAAGACTTCCCTAATCTTGAAGGTAAACACAGGTCTCATCTTTTTTGATAACTTCAGGGAAAGTAGACAACGACTTGCCTTGTCCTTTTTCTAGGGGAGCTTCCACTTTTCCCCTTTCTGGAGGAAATATTTATCCCCAGGTAGTTTGCACCAGTAGTTCTTTGAAGAGACTTCCACCTGGGAACAGTTAAATACCAACTACAGGGCCTTGAACTGCACACTTTCAACCCGGTCCCCACAGTTGAAAAGACCTAAGCTTGTGCCTCATTTCAGTCTTTTTTGGTCATAAAAAATTGAATTCTAATCTGTCTCTCAACCCTACAGTCACCTGTTTGGTACATTAAAGATGTGTCTACTGTCTAGTATCCCTCAGGTAGTGTCAGGAATTAGTCGTTTAAATAGTCTGGAAGCAAGGAGTGGTGGCTCATGTCTGTAATCCCAGCACTTTGAGAGATAGAGGTGGGAGGACTGCTTGAGTTCTGAAATTTGACACCATCCTGGACAACATAGCAAGACCTTGTCTCTACTAAAAAAGAAAAAAAAAAAATTAGCCGGGCATGGTGGTGCATACCTATAGTCCCAGCTACTCAGGAGGCCGAATTGGGAGGATCACTTGTGCTCAGGAGGTTGAGGCAGGACATGATCTGCCACTGCACTCCAGCCTGGAAGGCAGAGTGAAACCTTGTCTTACAAAAGAAAATACAAAACCAAAAACCAAAAGCAAGAAAATACTCTGCAATGCACTTCCTTGATACTCTACCATATTTTGGGCAGAGGTCTGGGTTCTATACACATTATCTCATTACTGTTCACAGTTGTTAGATTAATTGTGTAATATTGATATTATTCTTCGAAAGCTGTGGCCTCAAGATGATAACTTTTATTTTCTGGACTTGTAATAGCTTTCTCTTTTACTCACCAAATTGTAACTTTCTTAGAGCAGTAACAATATAAAGTTATTGTAAATTTTCACAAACACAACAAACAATGACCCATATAGGTGTTGTGAAATTGTTTATTATCAATTTATGGGAAAACAAGAATGTGCTTTTTCAACTGAGCCATTGAGGCAGAAATAACAGAACAAGCTTGAAAGAATAAATATTTCCGAAATTTCCTTGAGTATTGTACAAAGACAAGCAGGGGGACCTGGGAGGAGGATAATTATCCATGGCTGGTATGTGGAGACAAATGCGGATTTGTAACAGATGGGACAGCATCTAGTGCAATGACTTTGCCATCACTTTTAGAAAGCTATTTGGGACCCCAGTACACAAGAGGGGATGCAGGGTATATGTAGACATCTTACATTATTCTTTTGCTTTGTGTGAGAATAATAGTCACGACCTGAGTTTACAGACTACGAGCGATTTCTTCTCTCCCACTTAGCAGCTATGAGATGGCTTGCCCTGCCCCTGTACAAGGCTGACTCACTCCAAGGCCCAGCAAAGGGCAGGGCTCTGTCAGGGCTTTGATAGCACTATCTGCAGAGCCAGGACCCAGAAGGGGTGGGCTCCAGAGCCTCTCCCTCCCATCCTGGAGCATGGTTTGCTTATTTATGCATTTAAATTATATATTTATTTTTAAAGAAATAACAGGAGTCTGCCCAGCCCTGGCTGTGACATGGAAACTATATAGAATATTTTAGGTTCCATTTTTTTTTTACCTTCTCTCAGTTAGAGGCAAAGGGGCTCACTGCACATACACTAGACAGCAAGTCAGGAGATTTGAATCCTAGCCTGGGCATTTCCATGACAAATTACATCATACTGAGAAAGCCCCCACCCTTTTCTAAGCCTCAGTTTCCCCTTTTATAAGTAGGAGTCTGGAGCAAATGATTTCCAGTGGCTCTTATTTCAATACAAAATTTCTGTTGATTAAATTCATGAGCTCCCTTAACTCTGAGACTGAGAAGGAAACTGAACCCGAGACTCCTTGACTGGCAAGATGTCCCCAGACGCTCTCACTCAGCAATAAAATTCTCATCTTCAACCAGGCCCACGATCAGATGTACATGTGCTAGTTCACATGTGTAAAAAAGAGGATGCTTCTTTCCTATTCTCACCCACTTCTAGGAAAGAACTTATCACCCTTCCCACATAGTCATCCCAATAACTCATTTCAGTGATTCGACCCTTGGCTTTCTAAAAGTCTTGGGCAGTATAGAGTGGAGGTGAAGAGTACGGACTCTGGAGCCAGACTGCGTGAGTGGTTAGTGACTGTTTCTCTTAGTAGTTGAATGACTCAGTTTCTTCATCTGTAAAATGGAGGGTTGTTTGTTTGTTTGTTTGTTTTTGAGACGGGTCTCACTCTGTCACCCAGGTTGGAGTGCAGTGGCACAGTCTCGGCTCACTGCAACTTCCGTCTCTCAGGCCATCCTCCCACCCCAACCTCCCGAGTAGCTGGAACCACAGGTACACACCACCACACCTGGATATTTTTTTTTGTATTTTTCATAGAGATGGGGTTTCACATGTGATACAGGCTGGTCTCAAACTCCTGAGCTCAAGCAATCTGCCCGCCTTGGCCTTCCAAAGTGCTGGGATTATAACCATGATTACACGAGTTTTAACAGGCTTATAAGATTGTTGTGCGGACCGGGTGAGTTAACACATGCAAGCAGTTTAAAGCATATATAGTGCTTATATATGCTAACTACGTTCGAAATGTTTGCTAGTATTCTTGTGTTTAACTGCAATCATTCTTGCTGCAGCTGAAAACTATTGTTCTGTACTTTATGCCATTCATCTTTAACAGTAATAATAAAAATAACTGACATTTATTGAAAGCTATCAGAGACCGTAATAGGTGCTTTGCATAACTTATTATATTTAATAGTCTTGAATTCTTTCAAGTAGATACTATTATTATCCCCATTTACTACAGTTAAAAAAACTAACTCTCAATTTGCTCAAGCATACATGCACTCTCACACTCACACACACACAAACATAAACTACTAGCAAATGGCAGAACTGAGCTTTGGTCCTAAGAATCTCTTTGCTCATTATCCAATATACTTCTTGGCAGTCTCTACACTAGATACTGGGGATTCAAAGATATTTAAATTTAGGCTCCAGTCTCTGATTCCGAAGGGCTCCCAGGCCAAGTTATTCATCCAGAAAGCATTTTTCACTCTCTGGAGTCTACCGTTTTTCCTAAATGACTAAAAATTGCATTTTATTCCTCTGTGACCTGCTCTGGGATGATAGTCTGGCTTTCCTAACCTGAGCATAACATCCCTGACATCAGGAAACACTACCCCAAGTGGAGAAGGGGTGTTGGTTTTGATTGCTGTCTTTAGTTAGATGGTTAACTTTGTGAAGTTGAAGACTGTGGCTCTCTGGTTTACTGTTAGAATTCTGACACTTGTCACTATCCCTATTATTTGTGTTTAACAAATGCATGAATACTTCAAACATGGGAATACTATCTTCTGAAATGAGGAATCAAGTTATAGTATGTGACTCAGGATTACAGGATTCTTATATATGTAAGAACTTTCTAAACATTAAGTTGTCTAGGAAAAGCAAGGGCTTGGAAAGTCCGTGAGCCCCTCACCATATAGAAAGCTTTGCACCGATGATTGAATAAATCCCCATAGGGGATTCCTACCCTAAGCAAAAGGCTGGTCTTGATTAATTCCCAAACTCATGTAACTCTGAAAAGGTCTACACCATCACGTTTTCTTATCTGCTCCCCCATCATATGCACAACAATGAGCACAGGCCTAGGCATGATTGAGGTCTCTTTCATAATTCTTGGCTGCATGAATCAGACTGTCAACAGAAATGTTGAGACAAACTACAGGGAAGCAGGGCAAGAAAGAGCTCTGAGTGAAATAGAAATCACAATGCTTCCTCTCCATTCAGGGGTCCTGCTTCCTCTTCATTCAGAGCTCCAGCAGGTAGAAGTCTGTGGCTTTGTGAAGCCTGGCTTAAAATAGGAAGCCCCATAGGATAAGCGTAGGAGAGAACTCAGAGCCTATGCTAAGCAGGTTTCCCTCATGTGACAGGGAGCCTCTTGCCCCAGACTTCCAGGGACCCTTTCTTAAGTCTTTCCTGCTTGAATCTCCTCACTTCTGTCTGGAAATGGTTTCTCCACAGTCCAGGCCGTGGCTAGTTGAAAGAACTACCCATGTGGAGGCACTCCCCGCATCCAGAGACTAGTGCTTAGATTCCTACTTTCAGCATTGGACATTTTGGATCCACTTGCCCAATGCTCTTCCTTAGCTCCTACCTTTGACCTTGATCCTCCCTTATCTTCCTGAACCCTGCTGAGATGATCTATGTGGGGAGAATGGCTTCTTTGAGAAACATCTTCCTCATTAAATGAAGACTATAATAAGAAGAATCACTGTAGGTAAGGGAAAAGTAGGGGGAATAGGTGATGGGATGAGTAAGAGAGGAGAGGGAAAGGATTAATAGATGATAAAATCTACTATTTATTGAGACCTTTATAGTCTAAAGTCTTATCCATTTTGCTATTTTTTTCATCCTCATGCTAACTCCATAAATAAACACTATTATTATCTTTATTTTGGGATGACAGGGCTGACTCAGAATATTCCAACATTTGCCTAAGGTCAGACATGTCTCAGAGGCAGTGCCAGACCCCTGTGAGACTCTGAAGCTGCTGCTCATGGGCCTGTGCTCCACTGATGAGGATCAGATGGATGGGATAATGAAGCAAAGGAATCATTCTGTGGATAAAGCAGGCAGCCACGAAGAAGTCTATGACTGTAAATTTGGGAGCAGGAGTCTCTAAGGACTTGGATTTCAAGGAATTTTGACTCAGCAAACCCAAGACTCTCATAATGACTTTGGGAACTGGTGTGCAAGATGTATCTATCAGAGGTTCCAGGGAGGGTGGGGCCAGGGCTGGTCACCAGCTATCACGGCCCAGATGGGTTATAGGCTGGCAGGCTCAGATAGGTGGTTAGGTCAGGTTGCTGGCCCTGGGTGGAGTCCATGACTCCCAGGAGCCAGGAGAGATAGACCATGAGTATAGAGCAGGCATGGGAAAGGTGGGGGAGGCACAGCACAGCAGCATTTTTCATTCTACTACCACGTGGGACTGCTTCCCTATCCTCCCAGCTAGGGGCAAGCGCTTGACTCCTGTGTTTTCAGGCTCATCATTTATAAAGTAAGGATAATGACTGTCTCTATCTCATGGGGTTGTTATCAAAGGAGATGCACATACTCTGGAGCAGTGGCCTAACAATTCAAGACAGAGCTATGGGCTCCCTACGGGTCAGCGGTCTCAATGTACCAACCACTGTTAGAGATACAGTGCCAGTCTCAGAGCCAGATGTTAATTTCGCAATTGGCTGGGACCCTCCTCCAGTAGAACCATCTAGCCAGATGCTGCAGTCAAAGTCCAAGCTCAGCTTTCATTAAAAATTAAGCTCCCAAGGCCACAGGGCACACTTCAAATTGGCTAACAGCAACTTTGCCATCTAAAAAAATCCCACTTCACTGGAAACATGAAAGCCCAAGATTCTGACGCATGAAAAATTTTTAGGAATCTGCACAGAGGTTGAGAGAGAAACAAGATGCTGAAGGGACTAGAAACCACATGAGGGAAACAAGGATATAATGTAGATTTAGGCTGAAGGTAAATGAAAGAGAAATGGGAGTTAATCCTTACTGAAATCTTTCTATATGTCAGGTGCCATTTTATGATATTTAATAATCTCATTACATATGGTAGTTCTGTGAGGTATGATGTATTATTGAACATACTGTAATTAATACTGATGATAAGTACCACTTTTTGAGTGCTTAGTATATGCTAGAATCAAATTTATTATATGAGACTGGGCTCAGTGGCTCATGCCTGTAATCCCAGCACTTTGGGAGGCCGAGGCAAGTGGATTACCTGAGGTGAGGGGCTCCAGACTAGCATGGCCAACAGGGTGAAATCCTGTCTCTACTAAAAAATACAAAAAAAGTAGCCTGGCATGGTGGCACGTGCCTATAATCCCAGCTACTTGGGAGGCTGAGGCAGGAGAATCTCTTGAACCCAGGAGGCAGAGGTTGCAGTGAGCCAAGATTGTGCCACTGTACTCCAACCTGGGTGACAAAGTGAGACTCCGTCTTAAAAAAAAGCTTATTATATGAATTAACTTAGTTTATCCTCACACCTATACTCAGAAGTAGAATATTACCTCATTTATTGATGAGGAACCCAACATACTTCTTGTAGTATAAATCAACTTATTGAAAGCACAAACTAATAGGTAGACAATTAGGGATCAGAAACCAGGTGGTCTGGGCTGTCGTACTGTCTACATTACATTAGCTCTCATTAACTAGGGACTCAAAGATCAAAGAGATGAAATAATGTGTTGAAGCTTACAGAGCCACCAAATAGTGAGGCTAGGTTGTAGGCTCAGTTCTACTGCCGCTGAAGAAAAACGTTCTTTCCACAGCAAACACCAACACAAATACTGTGGACCCGAGAAATTAGAAGTAGACATTCCTGCCCTCTGGCCCTTGCCTCTCATTTTTACTTCTTAAAAATTGGAAGTTATGGTTCAAACCACAACTGCAGGCCATACCTCCTCAACCATGATTTAATCTCCTCAGGAAAGTTTGAAGGAGAAAGAGATAAAGAAAAATTTATAAACAAGTTCAGAATAAAGAGACTCTCTCTTGGGTTACAGAGATTGTCATATGACAAATTATAAGCAGATACTTGAGAAAACTGAAGGCTCATGCCTGCCCAAATTACCCTTTGACCCCTTGGTCAAGTTGCAACTTTGGTTAAAGGGAGTGTTTATATGTTATATTCTTCATTTAGTCTTCCGGTCTAACCCACTGGCTCTGTTTTCATCCTGTAGCAACTTCACTATCTCAGAAACATACATATATTTGTCTAGTTTAAGTTTGTGTGGAATTCTAACTAGGTTCAAGAACTGAGGGCCCTAAACTATGCTAGGAGTAGTGCTGTGGTGCTGTGGTAGGTATACAAAGAATGAGAAGAAACTGAGAATTCTCTGTACCTCCCTTTGCAGGATCTGACAGCAAAGTTTCCCCAAATTTTACCAGTGCAAGCCCTTGCTCCATATTCTAGCTACTTTAAAGTCATTTTGGGCTTCACATTGTCTTTCTCATCCGTAAAAAGAATGAAGAACTCAGTCCTATAGAAGTTCCTGTGTCATTGGTGATGGGTTAGAGTTCCTCTTTCTCAAAAATTAGCCATTATTGTATTTTCTTCTAAACCGAAGCTCAGCGGTCTTATATTGCCAAGTGACTTGCACACTGGTCCAAAGTAGGTTAAGAAGAAGGACACTTTCACAGGACAGAGAGCAAAAAAAGTGAGTGAATGACAGGGTAAGAAATGGAGAGAAGACAGATGAGAGGTTACAACATGATGGCTTCTTATCTAAATATCTCCTAGGGAATTATTTTGGGAGGTCTGAATAATGTTTTAAAATAAACTGAGGCCAGGTGCAGTGGCTCATGCCTGTAATCCCAGCACTTTGAAAGGCTGAGGCCGGCAGATCACAAGGTCAGGAGTCGAGACCAGCCTGGCCAATATGGCGAAACCCTTTCTCTACTAAAAACTCAACAATTAGCCGGGCGTGGTGGGGACCTATAGGCCCAGCGACTCGGGAGGCTGAGGCAGGAGAATCGCTTAAACTTGGGAGGCAGAGATCATGCTACTGCACAGCCTGGGTGACAGAATGAGACTTCATCTCAAAAATAAATAAATAAGCTGAATCTGCTGCCAACATTTAGAGTCAAGAAATAACTCCTATATTTCAGAGAATTAAAGAAGTTAAGCACTTGCTCAAGATCATCTAAGAAGTAGGTGGTATTTCTGGGCTCACTGGGCCCTCCCAATCTCTCAATGGCAACATTTGGCTGGCTAAAGTGTTGATTGCCTTAATTCATCAGGAAAGGGCTCATACTCATTGTAGACCTTACCTGGCATCCTTTTTCCTTATGTGATCTTCCTGACCCTAGTAGGATTATGAAATTTCTGATGTAGAAGAGAGGAGAAAGGCAGAGCTGATTGTGATGAGTGATGAAGATGCCTCCTCATCTGGGTACCAATGGGGCCCTTAAGACTAAGCCCCTCTGTATCACTGTGTCTTAGCCAGTTCCTTATACCTTGCCCTGATGGGAGATAGAGAATATGTACTGTCCATCAAAAAATAAATTTTAATCTCTCAAGGTCTAACTTATGTTTTCTTAATTAAAAAAAAAAAAAAACACTCTCTAAAACTAATTCATAGTGAAACGTTCTTTTCCTCCATCCCATAAATACCTCTATTGAATATGGAAAATCAGGATGTGGTGTCTCATACCTGTAATCCCAGCACTTTGGGAGGCTGAGGTGGGTGCATTGCTTGGAGCTCAGGAGACCATCCTGGACAATATGGCAATACCCCATCTCTACAAAAAGTACAAAAATTAGCCTGGCATGGTGGCATGTGCCTGTAAATTCCAGCTATTCAGGTGGCCGAGGCAGGATAATTGCTTGAACCCAGAGACAGAGGTTGCAGTGAGCTGAGATTGTGCACTCCAGCCTGGGTGACAGAGCATGTGTTATAATTAACTATTATTTTTTACTTCAACTCTTGCAAGGGGGTAAAATACATCCTTTATTCTTATTTATAATTCAAGCACTGAAAATTGTGTTTAGCACCCAGCAGGTGCTTCAAAACCGTTTGCTGAATGATTACTACACTTTTTATAAGCCAAGCTCCCTCTGTTGCTTCCAGCCTCCTCATGGCTGATTAAACGAGCTCCAGTTTTTCCTTAGTTCCTGTTACATTTCTGTGAGTCTCATTGCTGATGCCCATAGCCCAAGCATGAGCAATTCTGGTCAGGCCCCAGCTGGAGTCAGTGCCCTGCCCCCTGCCTTCTGGTTCTGTGTAACCTTCTAGGCAAGCATCTGGCTCCAGCACAGCAAAGCTGAATCATGCTGAGTCATGCTGAGGCTTAGGGTGTGTGGCCAGATGTTCTCAGCCTAGAGTGATGACTCCTATCTGGGTCCCCAGCAGGATGCTTATAGGACAGATGGCAAAAAAAAGGAGAAGTTGACCACCTGACTAAAACTGCACCTCAAACAGCATCATAAAGAAAATGGATGCCTGAGACAGAATGTGACATATTCTGGAATATATTATTTCCTGAATATATATATATATAGAGATATGTAAATATGTGTGATATATATATATATATAATATATATTTCCTGAATATATATATACACACACACACATATATATACATATATACATATATATATGTTGTTATTATCAATTGCCATAGAATGATCAGTCATTGTGAATAAAATATTTATCTTACAGGTGGTCTCTATACCTAAAAGTGGCAGAATCAGACTTTGTTAGCACATGCGCCTAGAGTTTTTGTTCATAAACTATATAGTCATTAATCAATGCTATTAGAGTCATTTGAAGCATACAACCTATGCTAGTGAATTCCCTGACACATTCTCATGCATTCTATAATCCAGGGCAAAATCTTATACACAGGCTTTCTCCTGTGTATAACTAGGTGCAGGGCTGGATGGCTAAAGGATCTTTTCAGCTCCCACTTTTCTAGGATTCACATACTGAATATCTACATTGCACAGAGTCCTAGAGACTTGGATTAAGACAAGGGTATGGAAGAGGAAGGCATAAAAAAAGGAAAAGAAAACAAACATTGTTTGCCATTCTAAGGCACGTCTGGACAGCTAAGTGACAAAAGGCCTGTGCTCTTAGAGGACACATGCTCATATACAGGGTCAGATCTGACTGGCAGTACTACTGAGAAGGTTTCGCCTTAAGGACACATTTCGGCCAGTCTTGGTCCTATTGGGAAGATGTAGGCAACTCTGATCCTGAGAGGAAAAAAAAAACATTCCTCCAGGAGGGCTAAAAGAGTTCACCTGTGTGGGTAACTGCGAAGGACTACAAAAGGCTGAAAAACAACGACAGTCAGAGATAATGCTTGTGGGGAGAAAAAACAGGAGGTCAAAAGAAGGCCTCCAGAAGAATGGCTTGGAAGCTGGCTTCCATAGGAGTTCATGGTGGCAAAGATGTTTCAGAAATGTGACATGACCTGAGGAACTATACAAAAAGGAACAAATTTAAAGAGAGGCAGGTAAATTATTTCAACAGACCCGTGAGGAATTTTCAGATGATTTATGTCTCCGCTGAGCTTCTTGAGGTCAGCAGCTATGATGGTTTTGCAGGCCCAGGACCCACAGGACCTGACATGTACTTAACATAGTTTCCTTTGTATTCATTGATGAATGAATGATATCTTATAGTCTACTTGGTTTTGCTAAGAGCACAGATCAAAGATTTAGTGATGCTATGTTAAAACCTCCTTTTTGGTTCAAGTATATGCCTGTTATAGGAATAAAGACAGTCTACATGATGCATGTCTAACATAAATGCAAACATTAAGGAAGGAAATCAACCTGAAAAATGTTTAAACAGAGAACAGAATACAGAGGGTGAGTTAAATGTGTAATAACTGTGGCACAGGCTGGAATATGAGCCATTTGAATCACAAATTAATTAGGAAGAAAACAGTATGGAAAAATTTCCAGGGATGGGTCTAGAAAGACTAGCATGGTTTAGGTTGAATGGAAGTGCTTAAAGGGTGATATCAGATTAAACTTGAAAGGGTGGCTACATTAACTAGAACACTGTTTATTTTTTCATAGCTACTAGAATACTGTTTTTATAGCATGAATAGCAGATATAGCCTGATGATGCCATGCTTGGTTTAACATCCCTGCTGTTGCTGACATAAAATCCTTAATAATTTCTGACAAAGGAGCTATTCATTTTCATGTTATATTGGGCCTAGAAATTATGTAGATGGTCCTGAGGAAAAGTTTATGTCTTGTCTATTTCTCTCTCCAGCATAGTTGTCAGCATACTCAAAGCTTGTTATATTGAATTCTAGCCTTCTTATTCCATTCTACACATGGAGGAATAACTTATCAGGGATGGAGGAATGCCTCTAGGGAAGGTGCCTGAGGCTTTGCAGTGTGATTGGGTACTTAGAAGAAGAAGGGTGGAGTGGGGGTGGCTAACCTTCCTTTCCTAGTGCAGAGGTCACAGCCTAAATATCAAATTCCTCCAGCTGAGGTGGCTCACACCTGTAATCCCAGCACTTTGGGAGGCCGAGAGGGCAGATCACCTGAGGTCAGGAGTTTGAGACCAGCCTGGCCAACATGGTGAAACCCCATCTCTGCTAAAAAATACAAAAATCAGCTGAGTGTGGTGGCAGGAGTCTGTGATCCAGCTACTCAAGAAGCTGAGGCAGGGGAATTACTTGAACCAGGGAGGTGGAAGTTGCATTGAGCAGAGAGTGACATTGCACTCCAGCCTCTAGGGTGAGACTGTCTCAAGAAAAAAGGAAAAAAAAAGAAAGAAAGAAAACCATAAAATTCCCTGACTGAACAAAATTCCGTCTGATTGTTTTTTGACTTATCTTACCATTTCCCCCCCTTAAAGAAACTGTGAACTTCCTTCAGCTAGAGGGGCATGGCTCATAAGCCTCTGGTCAGCATCCAAGAAATATTCGTTGATGTCACTTTGGCTAAAGGTATGATGTGTAGACAAGCTCCAGAGATGGTTTCTCGTTTCCCTGTATACCCACCCAGCTTTCTAACTTTAAAGCTAGTTCTGAGGTAGAGACTGTGATGAACAAAGACCTTGACAAAATTCAACTCAAATACTCACTTTGCCTAGCTTCAAAATCCTTATGCTGAGACATACTCATAACCAGAAATTAGCATGCACTAGAGTGTGCATGAGTGCATACACACACACACACACACACACACACACATAACAATTCCATATTCTCTGTCAGAAAATCCTGTTGATTTTACCTTAAAGGATGTGTTCAGAGGCTGACCCCTTGCCTTCACCTCCAATGCTACCATTCTGGTTTAAGTCACCTAAATTATAGCTGTTGACTTATAACAATGGTCCTCCTTCTACCACTGCCCCACTACAGTTTCTTACCAATACAACATCCAAATTAATCTTTTCAAAATGTAAGTCATATATGGTCGCTTCTTTGTTCAAAGCCTTCTGATAGTTTCCTATATCACTTACAACTTATAATAAAGACAAATCTTTATAATTCTCTACAATAATTATTCATGCATATATTGTGTTTATCATGCACCAGAGACTGGCAAGTGTATATATATGTGTGTGTGTGTGTGTGTGCATGTGTATATACATATATATGTGTGTGTGTATGTGTGTATTCATATATATGTGTGTATATATATGTGTATATGTAGAGTTCTCATATAAATACATAAATACATATGTGTGTGTAGATTTTTCTTTTCTTACAACTCTGTGATGTGGGTATTATTGGTGTCCCAAACTTTAAAATTCAGGACTTCTGTGATCTCATCTTTTACTCTCTCTTTCACTTAATCTAATCCTGCATTGGCCTTACTGATATTCCTTGAAAATTCTAAGCATCCTTCTTCTTTAGGATATTTATATTTGTCATTCCCTATGCCTTAAATATTTAATCATGGTTGCATATAAATAGGCTTCTTATGGTCTATGGGTACCCTCACAGGTCTTAACTTTATAGTAAAGACTTTCTTGCAAAACTGCTGAAAGTAGCAATACCCTTCCACCCTGTCCTAATCATACTCGCCTTCATTTCAGTTTCTTTTTCCTCCATAGCACCTAAACTCATTGGCATATAACATATTTTATTTGCTTATTTACTGTCAAGCTCTTTCCACTATCAAGTCTATGAAAACAGGGCCTTTATTCCTCTATTCTATTTTTGTGCTGTATTCTTAGAAATTTTAGAATGTTGAAGGAACAAATGAGCAGTCAAACACATATACAACTATAAGTAAAAGAATACATGCTGACACATCCACTGCTATGCACACACAGAGGAATCAGTGGAGTGGTGCTGGAAGTGCGAAGCCTGAGTAGAGCTAGTTAGCCCTCAGCAGGCAGAGCCTTGATGGGGTTACTGAGTTCTAGAACTGGACCCATTTGTTTTGTAGGCTGAAATTTGCTCTTGGAAACTTGTTTTAACCAAAATTAAAGGCTCAAAAGACGAATATGGAAACCAGGGTATATATTTACACTGAAATTTATAACTGGAGCACCCATGTTTATGTAAGTAATTAATAGTTTCCTTTCAGGAATTAGGTAAAAGTAAAAAAAAAACTGTGCCAAGGCAGCAGGTAGCCTAATGCAATCATGTCACTAAAGTAAACATTATTTCATAGGTGTCAGATATGGCTTATTCATCTATCTTCATGGGAAGGGTGGCCTTGGCCTGGACCTCAGTGTTATGTGAAGTTCAAAATGCCTCTGAACTATAAGGCAACAGAGCTCCTTTTTTTTTTTCCTATGCTTTCCTGCCTGGCCAAATCTCTAATGATAAACATACTTCTCTTTATATGTGAGAATATCCTATAAGATTATAGTTAAGAATTCCTGGCTTGGGAGTCATTCTGTCTCTTTTAGCTAACTTTGAGCCTCTTTTATGATCACTGTTTTAAGTCTCAGTTACATTTTTGGAATGTAATTTATTTTCCTAGGACTTGCAAGTTATCTGGTCACTTTAGCCCTCACATTTTGATGATAGTCACAAATTTGTTAACACAACACAGCACACACACACACGCACGCACGCGCGCACACACACACACACACACACACACACACACAGCCATAACATATTTATCAGGCATTTCTGAGCAACTAATCATGGAGGACTCTCAAACACTAACCTACAGCGTTTTCCATTTGTCTGCTTGTGTAGAAGCCAGGCATGGGAACCGAGAAGGCAATAGCAGGAGCATTCTGACTCTCACTACCTTTAGCCAGACCCCTCCCTCACCACAGCTCAGCATAGTCCTGAGCTCTTATCTACATACACACACAGCTTCTGATGCTGCCCAGCTATCACCATCCCAAGTCTAAAGAAAAAAAATTGGTTTTGCCCATCTCTGTTGATTAAAACAAAACAAAATAAAATAAGCCTCTAAACTCCCACAAAACATGACTAAACAAGCAAGAAGAAGAAGAAGCAAAAAATAGGTGCAGGAAGAAACTGTGACGTTGGGGTCTGAATGAGGCTTGAGTACAGAAAAAAGCTCTGGCAGCATAGTGGTTTAGAGATGTTTCTTCCCTTCACAGATGCTTCAGCCTCAATAAGTTTGGGGTTGCAGGAATTTACTTTCAGAACAAGCTCCTGTGGGGCTAGAATTATTGATGGCTAAAAGAAGTCTGGGTGGAGGAAAAAATTATTAAGCATCCTCACTCTCAGTGATATAAAACAAAGGGGCCTGGTTTGCCATAATTCCTCTTAGTGGATAAACTTGTTAATGAAGGTGGTGTAACAGAATCATTGCTTTTTCCAATTAAGCGTTGCTCACTTGCCAATCCTCGGTTTTAACCTTCTCCAGAGAAATACACGTTTTTTATTCAGGAAACATTCTATGCTATAGTTTTAGTACTAAATAACCAAAGTACTGAAGATAGCATGCATAGGCAAGAAAAAGTCATTAACTTTATGTTGTTGTTTTTTCAGAATTTAAAAAATCACCAAGTTGAGGACTTCTCAGTTCTAGCACTAGAGGTGGACTCATAGCATATAATCAGATGTTTTTCAAAATTTCTAGACATAGGATTCAAAGCCCTGCATTTAAAATAGTCTCATTTAAATTAACTGTTTATACAAATTGTGGAAATATTGAGTTTATGTATGTTTCAGAGGTACTACATTTGAATGCAATTTGCAAATTATTACTTAAGTTTTGAGTAAGAGCAATGTTATTTGGCCCAATAACTTAAGGTGGTGAGGAAGCTAAAAGGAAGGAAGCTGTAAAAGCACATTCTGAACAACTTCAGAGTATTTTTAATCTATGTTACTCTTAGTTCATAGAATACATTGGGCAATGCAATTTAATTAATAAAACCCCAGTTATTTCTTAGAATTTTAATCATGAGAATAAATGAAGACAAGTTTTTTTACTCAACGTCCCAAAAGGTCAAAGAAACCAGGAAAGTAAAGCTGTATGTCAGAGGAAAATGAGATATTTATAAGTTTTCTAAGATGACAGACTCAAGTTTTAACTTTCAAGTCCCATCATGTAGGAAAGTGTGGCATAACTGGCCATTAAAGATCCCCCTGCTTAATTAACATTCACAAGTATCTCAGGCTGTACTTGAGGCACAGTAACTCCAGAGGTCAGTCAAACAATAAGATGTCTGTGCTGCAAGTTGCCAGGCAGAGGGATCATTCTTGAGAATGAGCCCCAGCCCTGGCTCAAACTCACCTGCAAACTTTGTGAGAAATGAGGCAGAGGCACGGTGTGAAAGCAACAGGAGCTAAATGATGAAAACACATGGGCATATGTAGGGAAACAAGGCACATTGGGGCCTATCAGTGCATGGAGTGTGAGAGGAGCGGATCAGAAAAAGTGTCTAATGGATGCTAAACTTAATATCTGGGTGATGAGATAATCTATACAACAAACCCCCATGACATTCATTTATCTGTCTAACAAACCTGCACATCCTCTGCATGTACCCCTGAACTTAAAATAAAAGTTATAAAAAAGAAAGCAACAGTTTGAACACTTGTTGTGGTCTATTTTCTCATTCTTTACAATCACTCTAGAAAATAGTCACAGGCTTCCTGCAAGGCAGCCGCAGAATTTATTACTTGTGATATCTAAGTCATTCCTGGCTAATGCAAAATCTAATACAAAATCTAGTAGAATAAGTTGGTTACATCTATTTCTGTTCTGAGAATATAAATTTAGATACATAATGGAAGCAGAATAATTTATAATCTCACTAATTAAGAATCCTAAGCAGCCCTTTTCCCTTCAGTGGTTTACAAGCCTTGCTCATAATTTTAATACTTTAAAATTAACAATAAAGTAACTTATTTGTGGTAAAGAATATTCATTAATTTTTTTTTTAGATAATACCATGAAAAACATTCAGTAAAGTGAAGGGTCTAATTTACCTAACAATTATCTAATTTATATAATTTTTCATACTAATAGAACCTCAGAACAATCCAGTATTTGACTTTTTAGATTAAATATGTGTTATAAATCAGCCAGGAAGATTTAAGAAAATATTGGATGTTTTCCTGTTTAAATTAGGCATCTTACATTTTTCAGAATCCTGCATAGAACTTATGAAATCATAAATGCTAAAGCAAACCCTAAGAGGCAGGAATTCATCTTCATCAAATTTGGATGCTTCTTTCTAAAAGTCCTTTACTCTTAAATGTCTGAAGACATGCATAGATTTTATTTTACTAATTTTTAATTATGTAGACAATAAATAAATATTCTTACTGATTACTTTTTCTCACCATCTAACCCTTCTGATCTATCCTGGATGGCCACGCCATTTATCTCTCTAAACTTTGTGCTTTTAATGTAGGAAAGAAAGGCAATAATCCCCCTTTTCATGGCTTCTCATATAATAAGCAAATAAAATGCTTAAAAATGAGCAGCTGAAGCAATTTATCTTGAATCAACAAGCGTCAGGGCAATAATGAGACTGGCTGCAGCCTACCTGGCTTCTAAGTCAGAATTTATAAGCCTTGTTACTGAGACACAAACTGGGGCCTTACAATGCTATAAGCTTTCTTGAAGCTCTTCCCTACAACCTTTAGCCAAAGGAAGCATGGACTGGGACAGATCCCTGGTTGCAAGCCAGGTCTGGAATCACAGGCAGTAAGGAGAGGAGAAAATGTGGGCCCTGCAACTGGCTCTGAGGGAGAAGGAGAGGATCAACCCCATACTCTGAATCTAAGGGAAGACTGGTGTCCACACTCTGAAAGAGAATAATGATGGGATTACCCATATGGTTTGTTTTAGGGAGAAACCTGTTCTCCAAGCTCTTGGCCCTGAGAGATCTGGTCCTTATTCCTTGGACTTTGGCAAGTTCTGAGGAAGGGCCACTGCCTTCACACTGTGGATCTGTAGCAATTTTTTCCTGAAAACCCAGAGCTGTATCTTCATTGGTTAAAAAAAATTTATTATCTCAAAGACTATTCTTCCCTGCGTAGCCAAGCTCAGCTTGGTTCAAGCTACAAGCAGCTGAGCTTCTTTTTGTCTATTCACTGTTCTTTTACTTGAGTGATCAAATATGTTCTCTCCAAACCTAGAATCCTGTCTTCTCAGGCTATATATTTTGTCCATGGAGGTCTTAATCTCAAGTACATAGAACACTAGGGGGTTGGTGAAGTTTTATGGAAAAAAAAAATCTGTATTTTTACTTACATGTAACTGAAATTTTGCATTTTTTTCTACTTCGAATGCAAAGAACAAACTCGAGTAATATCATTAGTACCTATTGTATAGTTATAAAGAGAAACCACAGATATTTTTTCATACCACACCATATTCATTGCAGATATTTTTCTTTGGTTTGAGATGGAGTTTCACTATTGTCACCTAGGCTGGAGTGCAGTGGCACAATCTCAGCTCACTGCAACCTCCTCCTCCTGTGTTCAAGTGATTCTCCTGCCTCAGCCTTCCAAGTAGTTGGGATTACAGGCATCTGACACAATACCCATCTAATTTTTGTCTTTTTAGTAGATATGGGGTTTCGGCATTTTGACCAGGCTGGGCTCAAACTACTGACCTCAGGTGATCCACTCACCTCAGCCTCCCAAAGTGCTGGGATTACAGGCATGAGCCACTGTGCCTGGCTCATTGCAGCTTTTTTCAGTTAACATTTATTTGCATCACTACTTGTATCTAAAGTAAGCTGTAGACCCAATCCTAGATCCAATGCTTTCACAAAGAAGCAAATATAATAAATACTATGAGACAAATGTGATCTTTGGGTGTTTGATAACTATATTTCAGTATAATTAATCTTCTTAGCAATCCTATGTATATTATTTTATTCAATAAAAACATATTTTTTAGCACTTATAGTATGCCAAACTAGTCTGTGACACAAAAAAAGTTCAGGAATTCCTGCTTATGTCTGTGGTGGCCAAAGGTTAGTATATATACCCAGAAAGATACTGTTGGTTAATAGCTAAAAGAAAATGGAGTAGAAATTCAGTGAACTGGAATAATAACAGTTTGGGCAGTCGTTAAGTCAGGTGAAGACTTCTGGAACCGTGGGAGAAAGGTAAGGGAAACATTCTTATTGCCACAAGTATTTTTTTTTCTTTTTTTAAATTGCAAGCGTAAGAAAACATAATTAATAACAAGGTGAGGTTACAGAAGAGAGAATTAATCTTAGGGAACTTGGAATATGGAATCTCCAAAGGTACTTGACTTGGGAGACAGAAGCCATACTGCTAAGTAAAAAAGACCAAGAACCTCTAGGGAATGAAAATGCAGGAAATTGTAGGAAGAGAAATTCCCAGATCTGTCAGGGCAAGGGAAGACATTGGGGAAAGAAATGATAGAAATGGATGGAGAATGAGCCAGAGGAAGGAACTGGGCTGGGTCAATGAGATTACGGTGATGTAAGGCACTTTTCTAGAATTGACAATGCTGGAATTTGTGCAACTCTGCTTCTATTATTTCCTCAATCGCTACTTCTGTCACACTGATAGTTAAATAACTTCTGTGACTTTATTCCTTGATTCTAAAAAAAATGAGGATAATGACAATGGTATTATAAGGGCACATTAAGCAGTATACCATAGGCGATATTTTTCAGGCACATGGATCGAATTGAATAAACTATAAATCCCAACTTCTAGTCTCAGTTATACCAGGTAAAGAACTAGCAAGTCATCACAACAGGGACATCAAAAAAAAAAAAAAAAAAAAAAAAAAAAAAAAAAAGGGACACTAGAGGAATTTGAAGTCTTTGCTATCTGTGGCTACAAACACTAAAATACATCCTGACTTCTAGCCTAATTGATATATTGATTCACTTTTTCTCTGTTTGATGACAAATTCTGGTTTTAAATAATTTTAGGATTTTAGGCTTCTCAGCTGCCTTTCCGATGAGAAGTATAAGTAGGACAGACAGGCAAGCAAGAAGAGAGCCCAGGCAATACCCCCAAAGTCACCAGTGTCCCCCATGGTCACAGAGAAATGAGAGAGGAGTCCCTGAAAGCCCCGGGCGTAATCTTTTCTGTCTGTCCTCTCTAGGGAATCATCCCAAGGTACTGTACTTTGGGGTTAAGGCTTTAGTCCCACTGTGGACTACCTGCTATTCTGTTCAGTTTAGAGAAGGAGTTATGTATGGTTTTTGTCTCCCTAGAAAACTTAAGGTACAGAAGTTTTGTTTACAATGCACTTCTTAAGAGAGTTAGAACTTGGTGTCACTGTCACCATCTTTAATACAAATATTAAACATGCTTTGGCTGAAACTTTTTTTTTCTATTTTGAGCTTTGCTCCTTTTGATGTGGCTTTCTTGGAAAAGGAGAATGGGAGAGATGGGTATCATTTTCGAAGATGATGAAGAGTGTTAAAAAGGGGGACAAATGGAAATTTGTGTTGCAGATAGATGAGGAACCAACAAAAAAGGGTCCCAGGATCTGACACACGTTATCTCAAACTTAGTGTCCATCCACCACTGCTGACCCTTTTCCAACCTGACTCCACCCCTGAGGGACGCAGGTCAACCTTGACCAATGACTTTTAAGTACCACGGAGAATAGGGGGGCAGACTTCAGCAGTAAAGAATAAAAGGCCACGCAGAGAAGCAGCCGCACATATCTGCTTCCGACACAGCTACAATCACCAGCAAGCTCTCAGACCTGACATCATGGTGCATTTTACTGCTGACGAGAAGGTTGCCATCACTAGCCTGTGGAGCAAGATGAATGTGGAAGAGGCTGGAGGTGAAGCCTTGGGCAGGTAAGCATTGGTTCTCAATGCATGGGAATGAAGGGTGAGTATTACTTTTGCAAGTTGATTGGGAAATTCCTCAGGATTTGTTAGCATCTCTAATTTTGTATCTGATATGGTATGGTGTCATTTTATAGACTCCTCGTTGTTTACCCCTGGACCCAGAGATTTTTTGACAACTTTGGAAATCTATCCTCTCCCTCTGCCATCCTGGGCAACCCCAAGGTCAAGGCCCACGGCAAGAAGGTGCTGACTTCCTTTGGAGATGCTATTAAAAACATGGACAACCTCAAGACCACTTTTGCTAAGCTAAGTGAGCTACACTGTGACAAGCTGCATGTGGATCCTGAGAACTTCAGGGTGAGTTCAGGCATGGGTGACGTGATTTTTTTGGCTTTATATATTGACATTAATTGAGGCTGAGAATCTTATTGGAAACATCAATAAAGATCTCAGAAGTCATATGTCTAACTTGATTTTAGAACAGCAGACTTCTAGTGGCATGACCAAGGCTAACTTGATTCAGAGCTAGTGACAGTAAAGAGCTACTGGCAGCCTGAATGAGCTTAACTTTTCAGGAAATCTTGCAAGAACTTGATGTGTTTATCCTGGAGAATCATATTATAAAATTGTAGACTTGTGCAAGGAGAATGAAACTTTTGGTAGATGAAAGCCTGTTTCAAGGAAATAGAAATGCCTTATTTAAGTGGGTCATGATAACTGAGGTTTAGGAAGAGATGTTTGAAAAAAAAATTAAAAGATTTTCTCAAAGAAAAATAAGACAAATTTTCTAAAATATATTAAATTTCCCATCAATATTGTGACCAAGTGAAGGTTTGTTTCTGTATTTGTTACAGATTTTAAATTCCCACTGAGAACTCTTGTAGAACTAACATTCTAGGTTTACAGAAATTAGATAACTGGTTAAAAAAAATACTGGTGAAATGGGGAGAGAGGGTGAGGGTATAGGTAGGTAGAATGTTGAATGTAGGGCTCATAAAAACAAAATTGAACCCAAGCTCATCTGATTTTTTTGGGTAGGCACAAACCTTGGAACAGTTTGAGGTCAGGGTTGTCAAGGAATGTAGGTATAAAGCCTTTTTTTCAGTCAATTGTTTTAGGAAAATTCTATTTAATATGCTTATGTGTTATTTTGTCTTTTGCCTAACAGCTCCTAGGTAATGTGATGGTGATTATTCTGGCTACTCACTTTGGCAAGGAATTCACTCCCGAAGTGCAGGCTGCCTGGCAGAAGCTGGTGTCTGCTGTGGCCATTGCCCTGGGCCACAAGTACCACTGAGTTATCTTCCAGTTTGCCAGTGTTCCTGTGACCCTGACACCCTCCTTCTGCACTTGAATACTGGGCCTGGCCTTGAGAGGAAGGCTTCTGTTTAATAAAGTACATTTTCTTCAGTAATCAAAAATCGTAACTTTATCTTCTCCATCTTGTACTGTTGTGTTAGAGGAAAAGTGTCCATGGGCTGAGGAATGGGGAGAAACATAGGAAGAATCAAGAACTTCCATTAGAAATGTATGAGGGCTTGTAAAATTAATGTGGATGTTATGGGAGAATTCCCAAGGAGGATGACAAGATGGAAAAAATCTTTATAGGGGTGGGAAAATGGTTAGTTAAGTGGGCAGAGACTCCTAGGCAGTTTTTACTGCACAGGGTAAAGAAGGAGGTGTTAGTGGTACCCGAGAAAGCAGATTTGTGGTACATGTCACTTTTCATTAAAAAAAATAAATTATAGTTATCCAAGATGTAAGCTAGATTTACTATTTTAATTTACTCTTATTTACATTTAGAAAAAGCCAGCTTGTCACATGTTTTATGAAATTGATTTGGAGATAAGATGAGTTGAGTGTGTATCAACAGTAGCCTGCACTTTCCTTAAGGATTCCATTGTCTCAAGGGTTAGCCAAGGCTAAGACACACAATATCATTGTGCACTATCTTCTGATAGAATGTAACATGCACTAAAATAAAGTTAGAGTTAGGACCTAAGTGGGAACTTTTTTGAGGGTGTGATGAAAACTTTATGTACGAGATATAATGCTAATAAAGGCTTAAGTTCTAAAATCAGCAAGCTAGGGCTTGGTGACTTGCATGAAATTGGCTCACTGGAAGTAGAAGAGAGAGTAAGACATAGGTAGAGGACTAGGAAAGACCAGATAGTCCAGGGCCTGGCTACAAAAATACAATCTTTTACTATGCTATTGCAATACTAAACAGTAAGTATTAGGATGTTAAGTGACTCAGGAAATAATATTTTCAGAAAAAGTAATCTGCTTATGTGCACAAAATGGATCCAAGTTTGCAAATAAAGTAATATATGGATGATGATTCAAGGCAACAGATACAATGGTTCAAACCCAAGAGGAGCAGTGAGGTCTGTGGAATGTGAAGGATGGACAAAGGTGGAGTGAGGAAGACATGGTATTCGATTGACTGTGGGGGATGAGAAGGAAGAAGGAGGTGATAAATGACTGAAAGCTCCCAGCTTTGTGAAGATAACAGGAGGGAACCATGCACTGACCAGGAGACCCTCATGTATGAAGGGTAGAGGAGTGTTAACTGATTCACTTTTGAAGAAGTGCTAGATTGCTCAGGGAGTTTTAACCTTCAGATCTTTTGTCTTTCTTATCAAGACTTGAGACCTTTACAGTTTCCAAGTTAGAGTGTTGTATTTTGGCAAATATAACTTGATTAGTCATTTTATTGCCCCCACATATCTGTCAGACTTTGCCCTGTGAATTACTTTTTAATTTGGCTGTGTATATCCAGAACATGGAAGAGAGAAAAATAATTATTGTAGTTGCAGGCTATCAACAACATAGGTCTCTCTGAGCTCTACAAACCTTTCGATATGCCCATAAACAGAATAAACAGGGATTATTCATGGCATTAAATGTTTTCACCTTGTCAGTCAGTTAACAAACGAAAGCAATGTGCATTTTTTGATACATAATATTTGTACGTATTTATGGGGTACATGTGATACATGCATAGAATGTGTAATGATTAGATATTTAGAATATCCATTGTTTTGAGCATTTATTATTTCTGTGTTGAGAAAATTTCAAGTCCTCATTTCTAGTCATTTTCAAATATATAATAAATAGTAATTATAGTCACCCTACTCAAATACTGGACATTAGGCTTACTCCTTCTATTAACTGTGTTTTTACCTGTTAACCAACATCTCTTAAATCCCCTGCTATACACACTTATACTTTTTCCAGCCTCTGATAACTATCATTCTACCACCATAAGACTCACTTTTTTAGCTCCCACAGATGAATAAAAACATGTGATATTTAACTTTCTGTGTCTGGTTTATTTTATTATCTATCTCCTTGGCATACTAAGAGTTTGTTTTTGTTCTGCTTCAGAGCTTTGAATTAACATAATGACCTCTAGTTCCATCTGTGTTGCAACAAATGTCAAGATTTCATTACTTTTCATGGCAAAATAGTACTGTGCAAAGATCAAATTTTTTATCCATTCACCTGTTGATAGACACTTAAGTTGATATCAAACCTTAACTATTGTGAATAGGGTTCAATAAACGTGGGTGTAATGTATCCATTGAATATATTGATTTCCTTTCTTTTGGATAAATATTAACTAGTGAGATTGCTGGATTGTATGATAGTTCTATTTTTAGTTTATTGAGAAACCTTCCTACTGCTTTCCATAACGGCTGTACTATTTTACATTCCCACCAATAGTGTGTAAGAAAGAGTTCCCTTTTCTCCTTATCCTCACAAGCATCTGTTATTTTTTGTCTTTTTGATAATAGCCATTTTAACTAGGGTAAGTAGATATCTCATTGCAGTTTTGATTCGTATTTCCCTAATGATTGGGATATTGAGCATTTTTTTTCATATACCTGTTGGCCATTTGCATGTCTTCTTTTGAGAAATGCTTATTCAGAATTAATCTTTGCTCAGGTGTAGGCAAAGACTTTATAGCTAGAACACCAAAAGCGCAGGCAGCAAAAACAAAAATAGACAAACTTGTTTCCATTTATTTGTGTCTTATATGAGTACTTTCAGCAGTATTTTGTAGTTTTGCTTGTAGACGTTTTTCACCTCCTCGGTTAGGTATATGTTCCTAAGTTTTTTGTTTGTTGGTTTGTTTTATTTTGTTTTGTTTTTGCAGCTATTGTAAAAGGAGTTGAGTTCTTGATTTTATTCTCAGCTTGATCATTTTTGGTGTATAAGAGAGCAACTGATTGGCGTACATTAAGTTTATATCCAAAATCTTTGCTGAATTATTTTATCAGTTCTGGGAGGTTTTGGATGAGTCTTTAGGGTTTTCTAGGTACATAATCATATAATCAGCAAACAGCGACAGTTTGATTTCCTCTTTCATGATTTGGATGCACTTTATTTCCTACTCTTGTCTGATTGCCCTGGCTAGGACTTCCAGTAATATGTTAAAGAGAAGTAATGAGTGTGGGTGTCCTTGTCTTGTTCCAGTTCTCAGAGGGAATAGTTTTAACTTTTTCCCATTCCACATAATGTTGGCTGTGTGTTTGCCATAGCTGGCTTTTATTACATTGAGGTATGTCGTTTGTACACGGATTTTGCTGGGAGTTTTTATCATAAAGGGATGTTGAATTTTGTTGAATGCAGTTTCTGTGGCTATGGAGATAATCAAGTGATTTTTGTTTCTAATTCTTTTTATGTGGTATATCACATTTATTTATTATTTATCTTTTCAAAGAATGAGCTTATTATTTCATTTACCGTTTTTTTTTTTTTTTTGGAACTCAAGACCAACCTGGCCAACATTCTGAAACATCTCCTCTACAGAAATACAAAAATTAGCCAAGTATGATGGCAAGTGCCTGTAATCCCAACTACTCCAGAGGCTGAGGTGGGAGAATTGCTTGAACCTGGAAGGTGGGAGTTGCAGTGAGCTGAACACACTACTGCACTCTAGCCTGGGCGACAGAATGAGACTCTGTCTTAGAAAAAAAAAAAAAAGATTCACTTGTTTAGGCCTTAGAGGGGTTGGTTTCTGAGACATCCTCCAAGGTCAGGCTCTACAAGTGGTACCCAATCATATTGCCAGATATGGTCAAACATCTGTACACAGGCATCTCACAGATCCCCTATCTTAAGGAGAGCCTAATTTGGGTTCCCCTCAGTCCCTGTAACCAGTACTAAGTCTTTCCCACCCACCCTTAGATTGAGAGAAGTCCTTTATTATTATGTCAGTAACTGGAAGATATTGATATTTTGAGGAATCTTTTTTTTTCTTTCTTCTTCAACTTTTATTCTAACTTCCAAGGAACAAGTGCAGCATGTGCAGCTTTGTCACATGGGTCAACATGTATCTTTCTGTTCTTTTAGCCATCTCCAACTTTGAGCAGATATATGCATTACCCAAGATTATGAAAGCTGGAAGGATTTTACCAATATTATTATAGTTTCTATCAACTTGATAGGCTGGGGAAGATAGAGGTCCCCTCTAAAAATCCAGATTTCCAGAGCTTTTGGCTTCATAATCTAGCAAGGTCATGGATCACTTTCAGAGAAAAAAATAAAAAAGCAAACCAACCCCACCAAAAAATAAAAATGCAAAACAAAAAATTAAAAAAAAAATAACATGAATACTCCTGCCATGTTAAGTAGCCAATATGTCAGAAATAGCACTGAGTTAGAGAGACAAATGTCTAAAGTACAGTGATATCCCAGCTGTCATAATGTGTAAGCTGTTAGTCAATAAAAACATCCCTGCCTCTTTAGAGTTGTTTTCCATGCAAACACGTCTTATGTCTTAGAATACCATTCCTTGAGAAGTGAACCCAGCATTTATACATGATAATTAATTCTAATCCACAGTAGCTGCCATAGAACATTCTACCATCATCTTTACAAACCACAGAAGAGCTATTCCAAAACCGTGGGTCATCAGCCACCACATACGCTTATCCAGTGATAAATACACATCATCTGGTGTATACATGCATACCTGACCATGAAAACAAATGCTTTTGCTGAGATGAGGCAAATTTGCTTTATTTCAAATAGGTACAGATAAGTAGATATAGAGGCAAGGATTCAGTCTATATTACATTAAAGAACATTAATCTATTCCTGCACTTAAACTGTTGCTTTATAGGAATTGTTTTCACTGCACTATTGAGAACTGAAGAGATAATGGCCAAACCCACAGAGAGGATATTCAAAGATAAGTATAGCACTTCTTTAAAAATTAATGCTTACTAAAACAGATTAAAACTTGTCCCATCAAAAATCCTGGACCTATGCCTAAAACACATTTCACAATCCCCAAACTTTACAAAAGTTAGAACATGCTTTAATTTTAATCTTCCAGGCCTCGCTGGAACTAGAAAAGAAGAAGGTAAAACAGGCTGACAGAGAATTCCTGGTATATTCTGT
>NW_022436987.1:585935-739400 GCF_009761245.1 Sapajus apella | reverse complement strand
AAATAATAAAACTATTCTGCTTAGAGATCACACATGATTGTCTTCAGCTATTTTTCTTTGTCCTTTAAAATATATGAGCCACAAAGGGTTTATGTTGATGAATGTGTGTACATGTGTTTCTGCATGCCTATGTGTGTTTGTGGTGTGTGCATCCTCCTTATTTATTTTTACGTGAGATGTGGGTTTTGATGAGCAAATAAAATAATTAAGCAATACAGAAACTTGTACATGGGAGTCCAGCAAGCGGGAGGAAAAGGTGTAGAAGAAATCTGGTAGGAAGAAAGACCTCTATAGAACAGGACTCTTCAGAAACAGGTGGTTTGGGAGAGATGGGGAAATGTTTAGTGAAGACCTGGGTGCTGGATTGCAGCAGAGTAGTAAGAATGGTTCTTAATGAAGGGAAAGTGTCCCAAGCTTTGGGAGGTCACTGTTTAGGCAGGGATAGCAGTTTTATTTTATAGGGGCTATATTGTTTCTAATGGCATCTGGCTTTATACAGTCCCTATGCATGCCTAAGAAAGTGAAATTAATTCCATGCCCTCAGGTGTGCAGACTGGTTACAGCATTTCAAGGAAGGGACCTCGTTGTAAGTTTCAGGGGGTGGGGATTTAGATGAAAGAAATGAATTTGCAGAAGCTCACAAGTCAGCATCAGCGTGTCATGTCTGAGCAACAGACTAGCACTGTGAGATCAAAATGTAGTGGGAAGAATTTGTACAACATTAATTGGAAGGCATTCTGAATAGAATTTTTGCATAGTTGAATGTTAGTGCATGTTTATAAGTATGAGCTCATTGTGGTGCCACTTCTTTTTCTTCATATCATTGATCTCTGCTCTTAAAGATAATCTTTCTGGTTTTGCATCCAACTCTGTTTGTCACTACAAACTTCCCTCATGTTCCTAAGTAAAAGAGATAACTGCCTCTCAACTATATCAAGTAGACTAAAATATTGTGTCTCTAATATCAGAAATTCAGCTTGAATATATTGCATTGAACTCTTTGAAATTTAGAGCCTCCTTGAAGTACACATGGGGATAATTTCCTAAACTTTATTTCTTGTAAGGATTTATGTCAGGGGGAATACACAAACTAGCATCCTGAACCTGTAAGTAGGAGGACAATAAGCTTTAAGATAAGAATATAAAATAAACTGTTATTCTCTCTCCTGGTGGAAGTGTGCACTGTCTATTCTTGAAATGACTTGTTTGAGATGCATGAGACGTGCAGCACGTGAGACACAGACAGCAGCCTGTGGAATATTGTCAGTGAAGAATGTCTCTGTCTGATTAGATATAAAGACAAGTCAAACACAGCATTAGACTGTAGATCAAGCATGTGCCACACACAGATGACTTGATGTCCAGCACTGGCCATGGATTCTTCGTCTAGCCTCTTGACTGAACAGAGCAGCACCCTTCTCCCCCAACACTAAAACATCTGTATGTGTTTTGTAGATACATAGAATTTGACACGAATTATTGTTCAGTGATTCAGAGGAAATCTCCTTTGCTCAGATAAGTGCACTGACTACTAAATGGATTAAAAAACACTGAAAACCCAGTTTTCTCCTTACTTCCCTAGTTTGTTTCTTATTCTGCTTTCTTCCAAATGGGTGCTGGATAGAGGTGTTTATTTCCATTCTAAAAAGGAATGAACTTGTGTACTCAATGTAGTCTTAAGAGAATTGAAAACCAAGAAAGGGTGTGGTTTCTTCCACATAAAGCCTGGATGAATAACATGCTGTCATATTGTCACAGCTCCTGACCCAGGAATTGATGGCTAACATACTCATGATTCTTATCCTTTTCAGTTCTAACTTATTCCTATTTGTCAGCAGGTTATTAGGGGTCAGTGGTGATGAAGACCTTGAGATATAAACTGCACGTGGTAGAGGCAGTGGGGAAAAATGAATGGGAAAGAAGAGAAGTTTCAAATTAAGCCTGAACAGCAAAGTCCCCTTGAGAGGCAACCCAGATGCTATCAGAAACTCAAATGTCCATCTTGCAAAACTTCTCTTGCTTAAACCCCACCCTTGGAGTCACAACCTACCCTTGACCAATAGATTCATTTCACTGGGAGAGGCAAAGGGCTGGGGTCCAAAGAGGAGAAGTAAAAAGCCACACATGAAGCAGCAGTGCAGACATGCTTCTGGCTCATCTGTGATCACCAGGAAACTCCCAGACCTGACACCGTGGTGCATTTCACTGCTGATGAAAGGGCTGCTGCACTAGCCTATGGAGCAAGGTTGATGTGAAAAGGCTGGAGGTGAGATTCTGGGCAGGTAGCTACTAGAAGCCAGAGCAAGGTGCAGAAAGGCAGAAAGTGTTCCTGAAAGAGGGATTAGCCAGTTGTCTTACATATTCTGACTTTGCATCTGTCCTTGGACTATGACTATCCCACAGTCTCCTGGTTGTCTACCCATGGATTCAGAGGCACTTTGAAAGTTTTGGCAATCTGAGCTCTGACTGTGTAATAACGGCAACCCCAAAGTCAAGGCACATGCAAGAAGGTGCTGATCTCCTTCAGAAAAGCTGTTATGCTCATGGATGACCTCAAAGGCACCTTTGCTATGCTGAGTGACCTGCACTGTAACAAGCTACACATGGACCCTGAGAACTTCCTGGTGAGTTCTAATCACACTCATGCTTTCTTCTTTCCCTTTAAATATTTGCACGATGGCTACTTTTGAAAGCAGAGGTGGCTTTCTCTTGTGCTATGAGTCAGCTGTGGGATATGATATTTGAGTGATGGGATCGATTTTGAGGGTTATGTTGGTCTAAATAACATACGTAAAATTTGGTAAAGCAAGGACTACGAATAGTGGAAGGCCACTTACCATTTGATAGCTCTGAAAAACGCATCTTATAAAAAAATTCTGGCCAGAATTGAAATGACTGTTTGTGGATGAGGGAACAAAAGTTGAGGTAGAGAAAATAACATCTTGCTTTTGGTCACTGAAATTTTCTGTGAAAATTAATAGACACTTTTCTGCATAGTCCTGGAGACTAGAAAAAGATAAACTAGAATAGAGTAATGGGAAGTTTTTTTAAAAAAAGATTGTTTCCCTCTAAATGATGATAATATGCTTTTGTACACATGGTGCAGGATTTTTTGTTATGAGTGTTTGTGAAAATTGTATGTGTGTGATAACTGGGGACTTACTCTATCCCTTACTGTTCCTTGAAGTACTATTATCCTACTTTTTAAAAGGATGGAGTCTTTAAAAAAGTGAAACAATTAATAACAATGTGCTGTGGTAATGACTTGGCATAGCAAGTAAGAGAAGGATAGGACACAATGGAAGGTGCAGGGCTGGGAGTCATATTGAAGCTGATGTCTAGCCCATAATGATATACTTACCTTTGTGAGAATAAGACTCTGGGAGTTGCTCAAACTCTTGTCAAAAAGAAAGTACGTGTTGTATTTATTTATTGCAAGTCCAGCTTGAGGCCTATTATTCACTATGTACCATTTCCTTTTTATCTTCACTCCCTCCCCAGCTCTTAGGCAACGTGATATTGATGGTTTTGGCAACGCACTTCAGCAAGGAATTTACCCTACAGATACATGCTTCTGGGCAAAGACCAACAAATGCTGTGGCCTACAATTATCACTGAGCTCCCTGTCCACTGTGTTTGTACCTACTGGTCCACTATGTTTGTACCCATGTCCTAAAAGCTCATCTCCTTTAGATGGAGGATGTTGGGGAGGTCCTGCATGATAAAAATAAAATAAAGAAATGTGCTCTCTAAGAAATATCATTATATATTTTTTCTGTCTTTATGTTTTACGTTGATTCAGCCAAAAGGGTGAACCATTTCTGATGGAAATGGGAACATTGGAGAATGAGAGTTTAAGAATAGAGAAGAGACTTTCTCGCAATCCTGAAAGGTAAGAGAGAACTTGTGGGTGGATTTAGTGGGGTAGCTACTCCTGTGAAGGGGAGGTCATCTCTAGAATAAGACAATGTCTTTAAAGAAAGGGAGGGGAATGCAGGTACTCTTGAAAGATGTAAGAGTATTGTTGATAGTGTGTAAAGATATGTTAGGACTCAAATTAAAAATTCTGTATAGGTTATTATTTGTATGAACTCAGGATATAGCTCATTTGGTGACTGTAGTTCACTTCTACTTATTTTAAACAACATATTTTTATCATTTATAATGCAGTGGGATGGGGCTTCCTGAGATCAATTAAGGGCCAAACCTTGAATTTTTTCGTCTTCAATGATATTAATAGAGAATTATCTCTAAGCCATGTGAAATAGCTGTCTTGGTTTTCATCAGTACTTCATCTGCTACTTCTGCAACCTGAAACAGGTTTATAATTCCATTAAGCTGTAGATATATTAGATATATCATATATATACTTTTTAAAGGATTTTTGAAAGAACTAATTTAATTGATACCTATAAAGTCATTATTACACTACCCAGTAAATAATCAATCTCTTCACAGCTCTCTGTTTTTATAAATACACCTAAGTTTTATTGTTTTTAGTGGTAGTGATTTTATTCTTTCTATTTATCTGTATACATGTGTGCATTCATAAATATATACAATTTTTATAATTAAAAAAATTATTGGCAATCAATATTGAAAACAACTGATTTTTAGTGAAGACAAAAGTATGTTTATGTGAGTAAAAGCAGTTTAAAAGGCTGAGATTTAGGAATCAACATGTTAGGTTAAATTGATAGAAGAGAATATGGGTGTTTAATGGAGGCAGGGTGATATAAAATTAGGGAAATTGGATGCGGAGACCAGATGAAGCAAGAAAAATAACTATTGTTTGGAGCAAAAGATCACTAAAGTTTCTGGCATGTGAGAGTGACATAATAAATAGAGAAATTCAGGAAAATTGATTCACATGGGTATATATAGAACTGATTAGACAAAGCCTAACTTGGATATAGTGAGAGGAGCTTGCTGTGATTATACTGTGTTGGATAAAGAACTGAAGTTGATGGAAACAATGAAATTAAGTAAAAAATTGAGTAAGAGACCATTGTGGCAGTGATTCCACAGAACTGGAAAACATTGTGAACAGAGAGTCAGAGATGGCAGCTAAAATCCCTGTCTGTGAATGAAAAGAAGGAAATCTATTGACAGAAAAGAAAATGCCTATAGGCCCCTTGTTTGGATCTGGCAATGAACATAGCCATTCTGTGGCAATCGTGTCAAACTCCCGTACTCAAATCCTTAGGAAGTATGTAGCAACCTCAAATTGACTCAAGAAATAGGTTTTAGAGGACATAATATTGTTTCTTCTCCAATTTCAGTAATCCTAAAACCTCTTTCTCAAAGTATTTCCTACATGGGTCCACCCCAAAGAGCTCACCTCTCCTTACGTCTTGAGTGGGAGCACATAGATAGGCAGTGCTACCATCTAACAGCTTCTGAAATTCCTTTGTCATGTTTTGAGTCCCCACTAATAACCCACAAAGCAGAATAAATAAGAGTTGCTTATGCACAATAATCACTCAGTTACTGTCTTGCAGCATACATAAATTAAGCACATTCTTTGAATAATTACTGTGTTCAAGTAACCACACTTTAAACTCTCATACTTGTGCTATCCTCTGCCTTTCTAAATCTCACTCTGTATTTTAAATTAAGAGGGCTCAATTTTCTGTGTTACTTATTGTTCATTTTTTGCTGAGCAGTTTTCACATTCATCCTTACTAGAAAACACATAAGTACACATCCTGACACAGGAAAAATATACCAAAGTGACATGAAGCATGAATGCTTGTGCATGTAGTCATATAAAACCTTATAGCAATGTAAACATTCTCTGATACACACATACAGATGTGTGTATGTATCTATACAAGTTCCTACGCTCCATGCACAAACATCCCATGCACACACATCCCATGCACACGTAAGAACACACACTGTTACAGACGCATACTTGAATGCACTGACAGAATTACCCCAGTCAGTGTAGAGAATTTGGATTTCTGCATTGGACTCCATTAGCTTGTGCATGCTGTTCGTTTACTCTGGGTGATGCCTTTCCCTCATTTTGCCTTGTCTATCTTGTACTCATACTTTAAGTCTTAAATGTCATCTTAACTAAGAAGCTATTTTTTTAAAAATTTTAACTGGGTTGAAAACCCTCTACATAAACTCTGCTACAATTATGGCCTCTTTCTTATCATAATATTTAGCACTTTTCCTACTAATGTACTTAATCTGCTCATTGTGTATTCCTACCACTAAATTTTCACCTCTTTTATGGTAGAGGCATTTTCTTGGAAACTCTTATTTCCCTAGTATTTGAAGATAAAAATGATTAAATTATCCAAAAGTTAAATTTCTCTTTTCTATGTTATGAGTATTACACTATCTCTAGGGAAGTTTGTTTGAGACCTAAACTGAGGAACCATTGGTTCAAAAATTACTGTGATAACTTAATATTTGTAGGTCATGAGCTTCCTTCCTCTGCCTCTATAAGGTTATTCCCTCAGTCTTTCTTACTATAGTTTGATTAGTCAACAGGTATGTATCATGCATTTTTTTCACATCAGAAATTTGTACACTAATAAGACATAGTATCAGAAATCAGTTTATTAGTTATATCAGTTAGAGTCCATCAAGGAAAGCACAAACCATTATCAGTTACTTCAACCTATAATTAAACACAGCTATTGTGGGGCGTGGTGGCTCACGCCTGTAATCCAGCCCTTTGGGAGGCCGAGGTGGATGGATCACGATGTCAGAAGATCAAGACCATACTGGCTAATACAGTGAAACTTCATCTCTACTAAAAATACAAAGAATTCGCTGGGTGTGGTGGTGTGCGCCTATAGTCCCAGCTACTCAGGAGGCTGAGGCAGGAGAATTGCTTGAACCTGAAAGGTGGAGGTTGCAGTGAGCCAAGATCGGGCCACTGCACTCCAGCCTGGGTGACGGAGCAGAGCAAGACTCTGTCTCAAAAAAAAGAAAAAGAAAAAGAAAAACATGAAACAGCTCTTAATAATTGGTTATGCTTGTATTGGAAGAGCTGAAATTTGAAATAAAGGACAGCACAGAAATCTGGATGTTAGCAACATCAGAAAGCTTCTTCTACCATTAGGCCTACAAGGACAGAAGGAGAAAATGTTTATATCATCAGAGTTCAGAACCAGAGGTCTTCTGGATTCAGTGAGATACTGGGGGCTCCTTGGAGAGAGCCAGGACTAATGGGGGCATCAAAATATCAACCATAAAAAAGACTGTCTGCTGTAGGAGATCCCTTCAGGGAGAGGAAGAGACAAAGAGGAGGCCAGAAATAATCTTGCTTATGCTTTCCCTCACCCGGTGTTTACCATTGCAGAATGTACATGGGACCCAAAGGGTGAGGAAACCTGGGAAGTGTCAATTCCTCAAATGCAGAGAACACTTGGGGAAGGATGAGAAATAAATCTGAAAGCAGAATGGTAATTTAGAGAAGAAAACTAAGCTGTGTCCAGTAAATGAATAATTTTAGCATGTAATGATTATTGCAATGATTAATGTATTAATAAGATAATATGAAAACACAGAATTCAAAGAGCAGTGAACTGAGATTAGAATCATGAAGAGCACTGGCATTTAAGACACAAATAACAATAAAAATAATTCCATTTACACTTATAATGTGTCTCCTATGCATTGTTCTGTGCATAGAATATATCATCTCAATATTCATTATCTAAAAATGATAAATTAGGTACAAAGCTCAAATTGTTTATTTTTTCAGGTTAACAAGAATGGAATTTTTTTCTTTTGGGGCGGGGATGGAGTTTCACTCTTGTTGCCCAGGCTGGAGTGCAATGGTAAGATCAAGGCTCACTGCAACCTCCGCCTCCCTGGTTCAAGCAATTCTCCTGCCTCAGCCTCCCAAGTAGCTGGGATTACAGGCATGTGCCACCACACCCGGCTAATTTTGTATTTTTAATAGAGATGGGGTTTCACCAAGCTGATCTCCAACTCCTGACATCAGATGATCTCAGCCTCTGAAAGCGCTGGGATTGCAGGCATGAGCCACTGCGCCCGGTCAATAATGTGAATTTTGTAGAAGGATATAACCCGTATTTCTCTGACCATAGAGTCCTTAGTATTTCTCCCATATCATGTGGCTCATCCTCTTTACATACATCTCTCATCTTTCACCCTGTCTTTTCCTTTTCATTTCAGTTTTTCATTGTCTGTCAAAATCTAGAACCTTATCTCCTACCTACTCTGAAACCAGCAGCAGGTTGATTTCCATTCTAACCAACATTGGCATTACACTAATTAAAATTGATACAGAGTTCTAAAATCATTAGGCATTTTTGAGACTCTGTCTTACTCCATACTTCCTTGAGATTTCACATTAAATATTGGTGTTCATTAAAGGTCCTTTATTTAACTTAGTACTCATCACACTCTTGGATTCACAATTATATCTAAACTCTTAAATGCAGCCTGCATAATTCCAATTCCCAAGTCTGATTTCCAGCTCTGACCTCCAACCTCAGTACCAAACCCGTACATCAAACTGTGTACTAGGCTTACTTATATAGATGTCCTATAGGCACCCCAGACTCAGCATGGGCATTTCACTTTTCATACTAAAACTGTTTCTCTTCCAGTGTTTTCCATTTTAGTCCATTTTATCTGCTTGCCCATTCACCAAAGTCAGAGACTTAAAACCATTTCCTTACCTCTACCCAATAGTTCAGTTCTGCTTGACTTTGTCCCTATGTATTAATCATCACTTTTACTGCCCACAGTCAGGTCCTCATTGTTTCCTGGACAAGAGTAGATGCTATTCTCTCCACTTTATACCTTATCCTGCTGAGGCGGGCAGATCACTTGAGTTCAGGAATTTGAGACCAGCCTGACCAACATGATGAAACCCTGTCTCTACTAAAAATAGAAAATTAGCTGGGTGTGGTGGCACATGCCTGCAATCCCAGCCACTCAGGAGGCTGAGGTAGGAGAATTGCTTGAACCCAGGAGGCAGAGGTCTCAGTGAGCCCAGATCGTGCTATTGTGCTCCATTGGGCAACAGAGTGAAACTCCATCTCAAAAAAAAAAAAAAAAAAAAAAAAAGAAAAGAAAAGAAAAAAAAGACATTATCCTATTATAAAAATGCTCTCAATGCAATCTATATATAATAAACATGTAACCAGGCTTCCCCAATGTATAAAATCGTATCAGGTGGAACAGAATTAAAGTGAAAAGCCAAGTCTTTGGAAATATCAGACATCAAATAACAGTCCTTATGGCCTTAAGAATTTACTTAATTTTTTTTTAGAATCTATTTCTTTACTTATGAAATGGAAACATAATTCCTACCTCACAAACACATTCTAAGAAGGAGACAAAGTACATCATCTGTCATTTTTAACAGGTAGTGGTTGTGATTTACATAGCACGTTGTGATCTGTTCTTGTATGTTCTGTTCCATTCTGTATTCTTGACCTGGTCATAGTCTTTCTGAGCTCCAGATCCATGTATCTAAGTACTTCCTTTTGCATTTTACAAAAATACATAAAACAGACTGTATCCAAGATTGAATTTCTGATCTTATCACACCTTTAAACTCACAAATGTGGCCCTATTCTCATGTTCACAATCTCAGTGACTGATATCACCATCATGACCCAAGCCTGAGAGTAGAAACGGCATTGTCACTTCCCTCCCTACTGCAATAAAGCCCAGCTATTTGTCTCCCATTTACTCTACTCTAAAATACATTTATTCACTAAGTGAGAGTAATCTTTTAAAGACACAAATCAAACCATGCCACCATCTTTCTTGAATTATTCAGTCTTTCCTTGGCTTCCAGGTTACAGAAACATAATTTGTAACAAAGTTGAAAAGTCACTCATGACTTCTCTCTACCCTATATGATAACATCCCTCCTTGTGATCAAAACCTCAGTCACACTGTCCATCTTTCTATACATAAATAAAATCATATAGTTTGAACTCTCCTCTGGTCACCTTTAATCAATCAAATGCTATAAGATGCATTCGTGTTGCTACATGTTAAGCAGTAGTTGATTATTTTCATTTCTGTGTAATATTTTATACTTTATACCATAATTTATCAATTCTACTGTTGATAAACATTTAAATTGCTATCAGTTTGAGGTTTTTATGAATATTGCTGTCATAAGCATTTCTATACATGTCTTTGGATACACATATGCGTGTGTTTCTGAATGTCTACAAATGTAATTACATGGTAATAGATTTATCATGTATCCAGCTTTGGTAGATACTATTAAATGTTTTCCAAAGGGGTTATACTATTGTACACTTTCACCAACAGAGTTTGAGAGTTTCTGTTTATCGATATTATTAACAAAATTTGAACCATCAGTCTTATCTCTTCTCTTTTCTCTTTTTTTCTCTTTTTTCCCTTCGCTTCCCTTCCCTTCCCTTGTTTCTCTTCCCTTCCCTACTCTTTCCTCTTCTTTTCTCTCCTCTTCTCTTCTTTCCTCTCTTCCTTCCCTTTCTCCTTTCTTTCCTTATCCCCTCCCCTCCCCTTCCCTCTCTTCTCCTCTCCTCTCCTCTCTCCTTTTTTCTTCTCTCCATTATGTATTTTTCCTTCTTCTCCTTCACCCATTCCACCCTCTCTCTCCCCCTCTTCCTTCCTTCCTTTCTTTACTTCTTCCTCCTCCTCTCTTTCCCTCAATACTTCCTTTTGGATATGCTCATGGGTGTGTATTCGTCTGCCATTGTGGCATTATTTGAATTCAGAAAAGAGTGAAAAACTATTGGGATCTTCATTCCTGGGCCTTATTTCACATTTTTTTTTTTAAGAACACAATTGAAAAATCTTCTGTACAAGCATTTTCCAGAAACTTCATTAAATTTAATCTGGCTGAATATGGTAAATCTACTTTGTACTTTCTCTGCATTCTTTCTTTAGTCATACCATAGTTTTAAACAATCATAATATTTATACGTAATATTTGATTTTATATGTCATTAAAATGTTACCCTTAAAATTCATGTTTTCAGGACCTATTTCAGTAACTGGCAAATAAACCATATTCATTTTTAAAATATTCTTGTAATGGATATCTATTTCAGTATAGTAAAAAAAAAATGAGTTTTTTATAGGAAGAATTTACCAAAAGAAGAAGGAAGTAAGCAGGTTTAAGCTGAAACAATAGATTTGTCCATTCCAACCTCTTAAAATTCCCTTGGAGACAAAAATCCCTAGAGATAAAGAGGAACTTTATATAGAGTTAACTTGCTAAAACATCTGCTTCTAGTTTTCTTCATGTTTTCTTAGTATAAAGTGACAGAAACAAAATGTTAAACTCTAAGATACATTCCACTATATCAGACAAAAACATTTCTGCATAATTGAAACTGGGAGCATATTTTTAGAAATAACCGCTGAAAGAGGTGTGGGTGGGAGATATGTAGAGGAGAACAGGGTTTCTGAGTCAAGACACACATGACAGAACAGCCAATCTCAGGGCCAGTTGAAGGAAACAGTGAAATGAAGGTGCATTTTGCATTCTCACAAACCAATGAAACTCTGCTTATCTTAAACCAACCTGCTCACAGGAGCAGGGAAAAAAGGACCAGCATAAAAGGCAGGGCAGGGCTAACTGTTGCTTTCACTTGCTTCTGACATAACCGAGTTCAACAGCAACCTCTATCAGACACCATGGTGCATCTGACTGGTGAAGAGAAAGCTGCCGTTGCCTCCCTGTGGGGCAAGGTGAACGTGGACGAAGTTGGTGGTGAGGCCCTGGGAAGGTTTGTGTCAAGGTTACAAGGCAGGTTCAAGGTGGTGAATGGAAGCTGGGCATGTGGAGACAGAGAAGATTCTTGAGGTTCTGAAAGTCACCAACTCTCTCTGTCTCTTGGGCTGTTTTCCTACCCTTAGGCTGCTGGTGGTTTACCCTTGGACCCAGAGGTTCTTTGAGTCCTTTGGGGATCTGTCTTCTGCTGCTGCTGTTATGGGCAACTCTAAGGTGAAGGCTCATGGCAAGAAGGTGCTAGGTGCCTTTAGTGATGGCCTGGCTCACCTGGACAACCTCAAGGGCACCTTTGCCCAGCTGAGTGAGCTGCACTGTGACAAGCTGCACGTGGATCCTGAGAACTTCAGGGTGAGTCCAGGAGATGCTCCACTTTTCTCCTTTTACTTTCTAATCTTACATTTTGGTTCTTTTACACATTTTTATCTGTTTCACTATATTTTATCATTTAATGCTTCTAAATTTTTGTTAATTTTTTATTTCAATTTTCTGCTTTTTTCCTTTCTCAGAATCTTGCTATTTTAAAAATTAACTCACTTAATATCCTGTCTTTGTCTCCCAACCCACTCCCTTCATTTTTCTCTTCTCTAACCATAACTCACATTATGCATACCAGCTCTCAGCTGCAAATTCCACACTTGGAAAAATCCTTTTGTTTCTCCATGTGGGGATGGGAGAGACTCCAACTCAAAAAGGAGAGGCATAGAATGCTGCTTTAGAGGCTATAAATGATTTACAATGAGGAATAATTGAAACTTTATAAATTAGGTAGTAAATGGGATGGAAAGGAAAGGGAATATTTGATTATGAAATATTAGAACATTACGCTGGAGCTGGGGCAGACGTCATTACTAGGAGACAGCCCATCATCACATTGATTAATTAATTTGTATCTATTAATCTGTTTATAATAATTAATTTGTATATGCTATATACAAATACAAAATTAAAACTAATTTGAAATTAATTTGTGTATAGTATTATACAGCACATATAGCACATGTGTACATATGTAGACTATATGCTAGTTAAGTACATAGATGGGGCTGTGTGTGTGTGTATAGATATTATATGTATGCATTCATATATATACTTACTTATGCTGATGGGAATAACCTGAGGATAAGTTTTGTCTAAGATTTGGACAGAAAAAAATGGATGTTGGCCCAGTTTCTCAGAAGCCAATCTACTTCCCTGTTAACCATATGCATGTATCTGCCTACCTCTTCTCACAGCTCCTGGGCAATGTGCTGGTGTGTGTACTGGCCCGCAACTTTGGCAAGGAATTCACCCCACAGGTTCAGGCTGCCTTTCAGAAAGTGGTGGCTGGTGTGGCCACTGCTCTGGCTCACAAGTACCATTGAGATCCTGGACTGTTTCCTGATAACCACGAGAAGACCCTATTTCTCTAGATTCTATTTTCTGAACTTGGGAACACAATGTTTACTTCAAGGGTATGGCTTCTGCCTAATAAAGAACTTTCAGCTGATTAATTTCCCTTGTTTCATTTTATTGTCCAGGTATGTAAGAAGGTTCCTGAGAGTCTACAGATAGGGAGCACTTGTGTCCTTTACAAAGAGGATGTGGGACATTAGAAAAGCAAGGGAACTGTACAAAGCATTAATGGATGACACGTCTATCTCAAAAAAAAAACAACAGAAATTATCAAGAATTCTTGATATAGAGATGACACTGGTACTGTAGAGGCTCTAGGGCAGACCTCAACCCTCAGACAGCCTCAAGGCTAATGCTCTGATTAAACTCCAACAATTCCTGAGAAAATAATGTCCTCAATTAAAGGCACAATGATTTCTCAAGACAATGTTATGTTCTCTTTCTTCCTACTTCCTTTGCCTGCACATTGTAGCCTATAATACTATAGTCCATTAAGTGTTCCTGCTCTAAGAAATAGTTTCCTTTTCTTACTGGCCCCAGAACATCTCTGCAAAGAATTTCATCTTATCCTCCCATATTTCAGGCAAGATTCATTGCTGACATATTACTTGTGAACTCTCTTGACCCCAGCCTCAATAAACTTTTTGATACTACACAAAAAAGCCTTTCCAAACCCATTCCCTACATCCATTTTCTATATTTTTCTTATATGTGAACACACACACATACACACACACACACACACACACACACACACACACACTCACTCCATGCTTTATGAACATTTCTGCCTGTTCTGTACCTTCTTACATGCCTACTGTGCCTTATATTAAATTCTTCAATGGGCAGTAAGTAAATATTCAAGAAAATAACAAATGAAGGAATGAATAAATGAAGGAATGATTATTCCTTGCTTTAGAACTTCAGGAACTAGAGGATAATATGAATAATACCATTGCACAGTGTTCCTTTGGTGTTAATGCTACAACATATGAAGAGGAAGCATGTGGTGAACAACCAAGCAGTAGTTTTCTTCTGATTATAGGTAGTAATTTTTTTCTTTGAGCACCATTTTTTGCTATAGGTAAAATTAGAAGGGCTTTTAGAACTTTCTCACTTGTATACATTTAAAAAAATCAGTATTACATACCTGTTGATTAATTTTAAACCTACTTGAATACCTATACAGAATCTGTTGCTTCCTTGTGTTGAAAAGCGCTTTCATGGTAACTCTGTCTGTACTGCCAGAATATGTTGACAATGCATAGTTAACTGTTTTCATCACATTATTTTGAATTGACGGGCAGCAGAAGCTCTTTTATATCCACGTTTTCCTTGAGTCATTATATGCAGTAGGCACTGAGAGCTCTTTGTATCTGAATAGGATATTTAGGAACCACTGGTTTACATATCAGAAGCAGAGCTACTCAGGGCATTTTGGGGAAGATATTAAAGAACAAATTATAGACAAATATAAATTTCTCTTTAATAATTACATATGTACTTTAGCAAAGTTGTGTCTATGTCAACTTTATTGATTTTTGGTAAGAAATACAACTTTTTAAAGCAAACTAAACTATCCTATGTCAAAACTATTTTGTGTGTATGTGGTTTGTTTCTATGGGTTCTGGTTTTCTTGGAGCATTTTAATTTCATTTTAATTAACTAATTCTGAGAAGATACTAAGTTATGGTTACTGAGAGATTGTGAATCTGGGAGAGAAGTCTGTAGCAAGTGGCTAGACTGTGCTTGACCTAGGAACATACACACTAGATTGCTTAAATGTCTCACTTGGGGAATTTTAGGTTAAACAGTAGAGCATATATAAAAATACTCTAGTCAAGTCCTGTTTTTGAAACAAATGATAAAACCACACTCCCATAGATGAGTGTCATGATTTTCATGCAGAAAGTTAATATTCATTCTCTTAAGTATATTCAGACTAGTGCCATTCTAGTATAAAACATTAGACTTAAGGAAGATTAACAGACTGGAGTAAAGGAAATGAACCTCTGTCTCTCGCGCTGTCTCTTTTTTGAGGACGTGTGTGTGTGTGTGTGTGTGTGCCTGTGTGTGCCTGTGTGTGTGTGTGTGGTGGTCAGTGGGGCTGGAATAAAAACAGAATAGACCTGCACATGCCGTGGGACCCATTCACAGAGTAGAAGCAAGCTCACAACTGTGAAGATGTCAGTGAGCTTGAGTAGTTTTTCAGGACCTTTGAATGCTGGTTTAGATTTGAGCCTGAGGCCCTGAACATAAACACATTTGCACTATTGGTCACTTCTTAAAACTTATTTTTGCTTGATATGCCTGGGCTTTTGATGGTCTTAGTATAACTTACAGCCTTGTCCCTGTGGGGTTATGGGTAATAGAAAAGTCTGTGTCACACTCTAGTTACGCTAAGTAGCAACCGTTAGAAAACCAATGCCTGCCTTGAAGCCAGGATGATGGTACCTGCAGCAGTTGCCAACACAAGAGAAGGATGAAGGATCCATAGTTCATCATTAAGAAAAGAAAACAAGATAGGAAAACTGTTTCTGAGCATAAAAAGTTGTAGGGTAAGTCTCTAAGAAGGTAACAATTTCTGCCAATCAAGATTTCAAAGCTGTTGACTTGACAGTTTTGCTCTTTCAGAATAATATAAATATATCTTATATTATAATTTTATAAGGTCTGTGGATTTTCTTTGACATGGGATACTTGCAAAAGACGTATTTAGACTTCCCTAGAACACTCAATTTCACATATACATGGCTCTTCTATCAGGGATGTGAAATAGGGCCTTGAAAATAGTCTGAATCTAAAACAATGCTAACGCAGGTTTAAATTTAATAAAATAAAATCCAAAATCTAAAAGTCAAGTCAAATCTATATGTTTTAACATTTAAAACATTTTAAAGACCTCTTTTCCTAGAATGCAACATGTGAAATATTTTCTCAGGGATACACATATTCTCAGATCTTCATTGCTTTAGTTTTTTACAGAAGAATGAATATAAAAGAAAACACTTAAAACTTCATCTCGCTTACCCCTATAATCATATATAGGCATAATTTTTTAACATAGGCCCCAGATAGCCATAGAAGAGCCAAACCTTTTCTGCATGTGTGAGAATAATCAGAGTGAAATTTGTTCACAAGTACCTGATGTGGGTTGAGACAGGTAGAAAAAGTAAGAAATCTTTATTTATTTAGCAATAACAGAGAAAGTATTTAAGAGAATAGAACAATGGAAAGAATAAATTTATAAATTTTCTTGCAATAGCTAGAAATAGAAAATCCAGTTTCTTTTGGTTAGCCTAAATTTTATTTTTATTTTATTTTTTGTAGTTTCAGTGTTAGAGCTGAAAGGAAGAAGTAGGAGAAACATGGAAAGTAAAAATATAACACTTTTCTTACTAAAAGGACATGGGCTTCCAGGTAGGTGCAGAATTTGGAATGACTGACAAGGCCTTAAGGGAACACTGAGACCCTACACTGACCTCAGATATGCTTGCCACCCTTGCTGTTTTCATTACATCTTTTAACAGCATGAAGCAGAACTCTACACTTCAAAAGCTTTTCCTCACCTGAGGAGTTAATTTAGTACAAGAGGGAAGAAAGGGCAGGGGGATGGGAGAAAGGAGTTAATGTTGAAAAGCTATAGAGATAAAACAGTAAATTTTAGTAGAGGAGGTTTAAACAAACAAAATACAGAGAGAAATAAAAACTTGGATCAAGGAAATGATTTTAAAACACAGTATTCTTAGTGGACTAGGGGGAAAAAAATAACCTGAGCCAAGTCTGGAAGACCTTTTCCTTTCCTGCCCCTACTTTTTAAGTCATAGAATCTTCTCTGTTTCCCCAGAAACTTTTTCAGAGGAGTCCAGGCAGAAACAGTTAGATGTCCCCAGTTAACCTCCCAGTTGACACCACTGATTAGCCCATTGTTAGTCACACTTTGGGTTGTGAGTGACTTTTTACTTATTTGTATTTTTCACTGCAGTAAGAGGTCTCTAGTTTTTCGTCTCTGGTTTCCCAAAATCTAATAAGTAACTGTTACACAGAACACATTGATTTGTATTTATTGTTTGTAGACATCATTTATTAGTTACATGAGCAAATTAAGAAAAAATAAACAGCAACAAATGAATGAATGCATATATATATTTTCTTACCAGAAGGTTTTAATCAGGAGACAATATACTTAGAACTGAGGTAGAATTTTCGTCCATTCTGTCCTGTAATTGTTTTGCATATTCTGGAGACACAGGAAGAGGTTCATCTACTTATCCCTAAGCTGAATTATAGCAGGCAAAACTCTTTCACTTTTTGTGCATCAATTTCTTATTTGTGTAATAACAAAATTGGGAAAACAATCTTCAATATGCTTACCAAGCTGTGACTCCAAATATTATGTAAATGCATTTATAAAGGAGAATGTTTTTAGTAGCAATTTGTACTGATGGTATGGGGTCAAGAGATATGTCATAGAGGGAGGGCTGAGGGTTTGAAGCCAAACTCCTAAGCCAGTGCCAGAAGAACCAAGGACAGGTATGGCTGTCATCATTTAGACCTCACCCTGCAGAGCCACACCCTAGGCTTGGCCAATCTACTCGCAGGAGCAGGGAGGGCAAGAGCCAGGGCTGGGCATAAAAGTCAGAGCAGAGCCATCTATTGCTTACACTTGCTTCTGACACAACTGTGTTCACTAGCAACCTCAAACAGACACCATGGTGCATCTGACTGCTGAAGAGAAATCTGCCGTTACCACCCTGTGGGGCAAGGTGAACGTGGACGAAGTTGGTGGTGAGGCCCTGGGCAGGTTGGTATCAAGATTACAAGGCAGGCTTAAGGAGGAGAATTGAAGCTGGGCATGTGGAGACAGAGAAGTCTCTTTGGGTTCTGAAAGGCACTGACTTCCTCTGCCTCTTGGGCTATTTTTCTACCCTTAGGCTGCTGGTGGTTTACCCTTGGACCCAGAGGTTCTTTGACTCCTTTGGGGATCTGTCCACTCCTGATGCTGTTATGAACAACCCTAAGGTGAAGGCTCATGGTAAGAAGGTGCTGGGTGCCTTTAGTGATGGCCTGACTCACCTGGACAACCTCAAGGGCACCTTTGCCCAGCTGAGTGAGCTGCACTGTGACAAGCTGCACGTGGATCCTGAGAATTTCAGGGTGAGTCTATGGGACACTTGATGTTTTCTTTACCTTTCCTCTCTATGGTTAAGTTCATGTTATAGGAAGGGGACCTCAGGGTCCAGTTGAGGATGGGAAAGAGACAACTGGTCACATCTGTGTGGAACTCTCAGGGTCATTTAGTTTCTTTTGTTTGCTGTTCGTAACAACTGTTTTCTTGTGCTTAATTCTTGCTTTCTTTTTTTCTTTTCTGTAATTTTTGCCGTTATACTTAGCGCCCTAACTTTGTGTATAACAAAAGAAAATATCTCCAAGGTACATTAAGCAACTTAAAACAAACAAAAATACACTCTGCCTAGTACATTACTCTTTGGCATATATATGTGCTTATTTACATATTCATAATCTACCTACTTTATTTGCTTTTATGTCTAATGATACATAATCATTACACATATTTATGGGTTAAAGCATGATGTTTTAATATGTGCATACATTGTGTATTGACCAAATCAGGGTAATTTTGCATTTGTAATGTTTAAGAATGCTTTCTTCTTTTAATACACTTTGTTTATCTTATTTCTAATACTTTCCCTCATCTCTTTTGTTCAAGGCAAGAATCACACACTGTATCATGCTTTTTACACCATTCTAAAGAATAGCAGTGATAATTCCTGGGTTAAGACAATAGCAAAGAATATTTCTGCATATAAATGGTAGCTGATGTAAGAGCTTTCTTATTGCTAATAGCAGCTAAAATCAAGCTATCATTCTGCTTTTATTTTGTGGTTGAGATAAGGCTGTAGAATTCTGAGTCCAAGCTAGGCCCTTTTGCTAATCATGTTCATACCTCTTGTCTCCCACCCACAGCTCCTGGGCAACGTGCTGGTGTGTGTGCTGGCTCATCACTTCGGCAAAGAATTCACCCCGCAAGTGCAGGCTGCCTATCAGAAAGTGGTGGCCGGTGTGGCTAATGCCCTGGCTCACAAGTACCATTAAGTTCCCTTTCTTGCTGTCCAATTTCTATTAAAGGTTCCTTTGTTCCCAAAGTCCAACTATTAAACTTGGGGATATTATGGAGGGCCTTGAGCATCTGGATTCTGCCTAATAAAAAACATTTATTTTCATTGCAACGGTGTATTTAAATTATTTCTGAATATTTTACTCAAAAGGGCATGTGGGAAGTCAGTGCATTTAAAACATAAAGAAATGAACTAGTTCAAACCTTAGGAAAATATACTGTATCTTTAACTCCGTGAAAGAAGGTGAGGCTGCAAACAGCTAATGTACCTTGACAGCAGCCCCTGATGCCTATGCCTTATTCGCCTCTCAGAAAAGGATTCAAGTGGAGGCTGGATTTGGAAGTTAAAATTTTGCTGTATTTTATTTTACATTACTTATTGTTTTAGCTTTCCTTGTGAATGTCTTTTCACTATCCATTTGCTTATCCTGCATCTCTTGGCCTTGACTCCACTCAGTTCTCTTGATTAAAGAGATTAATTTTCCCCTAAAGTGTTCCCTTCAAGTTCCCTCCTCGCTTGGCCACCCAGTGCTAGTTGTCTCTGTTGTCTTACAGTGATCTACTTGAAGAAGGAAAAACGGTCACAATTTGACTCTGCTGTCTGTGAGTCCTTGTTCCCTGCCTCCACCACTAACAGCGGCCCAGAATCGGCAGTGCTGATCTCCTGGAACTTTCTTTCACTATTTCACAGTCTGCTTTGGAAGGACTGAGCTTAGTGTGAAAATATAGGACTAGGACAAGATAGTAGAAGAGAGACAGCTCTGGTGTTGAACGATAAGAACACATGAACACGGGGAGGGGAGCATTACACACTGGGGTCAGTGTGGGGTAGTGGGGGCTAAGGGAGGGACAGCATGGGGAGGGGAGGCTGGAAGGAATAACATGGGGAGAAATGCCAGTTGCAGGTGATGGGGGGATAGAGGAAGCAAACCACCTGGTCAAATATGTACCTATCCTATGATCCTGCATGATCAGCACACGTACCCCAGAACCTAAAGTACAATTTTAAATAAAGAAAGAAAAGAAAATGTAAGACTAACCAGGAGCAGTGGCTCACACCTGTAATCCCAGCACTTTGGGAGACTGAGGTGGGTAGATCACCTGAGGTTGGGAGTTCGAGACCAGCCTGACCAACATGAAGAAAGCCCGTCTGTACTAAAAATACAAAATTAGCCAGGCACGGTTGCACATGTCTGTAATCTCAGCTACTCGGGACGCTGAGGCAGGAGAACTGCTTGATTCCAAGAGGTGGAGGTTGCAATGAGTCGAGATCATGCCATGGCACTCCAGTCTGGGAAAAAAGAGTGAAATCCCATCTCAAAAAAAAAAGGAAAGAAAGAAAGAAAAGAAAGGAAAAGAAGAAAACATAGGACTGAGAGGAATGTGAAAGGGGGCTTTTTGTAGCTTAATATTCACTGCTGTCTTATTACCTTGTCATAGGCCCACCTCAAATGGAAGTCCCATTCTTCCTCAGGATGTTTAAGATTGGTATTCAGGAAGTGATTAGAGGTCTGTTGGCTCTCTTATCTTGCCCCTTATGGTGCTTCTGGCTCTGCAGTTATTAGCATAGTGTTACCATCAACAACCTTAACTTCACTTACTTATTCAATAGCCAGGTAGGTAGATGCTAGATTCTAGAAATAAAATATGAGTCTCAAGTGGTCCTTGTCCCCTCTCCTACTCAAATTCTGAATCTAGTTGGCAAGATTCTGAAATCAAGGCATATAGTCAGTGACGATAGAAGGGTGTATAGAAGAATTTTATGATATGAGAGGGTGGAACCCTCAAAATGAAATAAAATCAGACCCTTGTATTACACCATAAACAAAAGTAAATTCAAGATGGGTTAAAGATTTAAACTAAGACCTAAAAACCATAAAAATTTTTAAAGAAATCATAAGAGGAAAACTCTAATATTCATGTTGTAATCATTTTTTTGAATTTGATATGAGATGCAAAGACAACGAAAGGAAAAATAAAGAAGTGAGGCTACATCAAACTTCTATCCACACAAAAAAGTTTCCACACAAAAAAGAATCAATCAAAGTGAAAGGTGGCCCATGAAATGGCCTATTTGCAAACCATATATCTGACATCCAAAATATATAAGAAACTCATATGATTCAATGGAAAACAAAAAATTAAAAGTTGGAAAAGAAGAAAATTAAAAAGTTTTTGATGATTATTTGTATTTCTGTGGGGCGAGTGATAATATCCCCTTTGTTGTTTCTAACTGCTTATTTGGATCTTCTCTTTCGTCTTCTTCATTTGTCTAGCTAGTGGTCTACCTTATTAATTTTTTCACAAAACCAGTTCCTGGATTCATTAAACTTTTGAATGATAGTTTGTCTTAATATCCTTCGGTTAGCTCTGATCTTAGTTATTTCTTGTCTTCTTTGGTTTGCTCTTGGTTCTCTGGTTCTTTTAGTTGTGATGTTAGGTTGTTAATTTGAGATCTTTTAAACTGTTTGATGTAGACATTTAGTGTATAAACTTCTCTCTTCGCACTGTCTTAGCTGTGTCTGAGAGATTCTGGTATATTGTATCTCTGTTCTCAGAGAACTACTTTATTTTTGCTTTAATTTCATTATTTGACAAAAAGTCATTCAGGAACAGGTTGTTTAATTTGCATGTAATTCCATGATTTTCCGCTATTTTCTTAGTCTTGAAATCTATTTCTAATCCTTTGTGGTCTGAAAGTGATAGATATAATTTTGTTTTTCTGCATTTGCCAAGAATTGTTTTATGCCCTCCCAGGACTGAACCAGGAAAAAAACTGATTTCCTGAAGAGATTAGTGATGAGCTTGAAAATGATCCAGTAATAAATAGCGCCTCAAATAAGAAAAGCCCTGGAACAGATGATTCTATCAGATGCACAAAGAAGAGCTGGTACCACTCCTACTGAAGCTATTCCAAAAAATTGAGGAGGGATTCAACCCCAGCTCATTTTATGAGGCCAGCATCATCCTGAAACCAAAACTTGTTAGACATACAACAACAAAAAAAGAAAACTTCAGGCAAATATCCTTGAACATTGATGCAAAAATTTTCAACAGAATACTAGCAAAATAAATCCAGCAACACATCACAAAGCTAATCCAGCTCTATCAAGTAGTCTTTATCCCTGAGATACAAAGTTGGTTCAACACATGCAAATCGATAAATGTGATTCATCATATATACAGCACTAAAGACAGAAACCGCATGATTATTTCAATAGGTGCAAAAAATTTTTTGATAAAATTCAATATCACTTCATGTTAAAACCTCTCAACAAACTAGCTATTTAAAGACACTGCCTCAAAATAATATGAGTCATGTATGACAAATCCGCAATCAACATCATACTGCGGATGAATGAGCAAAATCTGGAAGCATTCTTCTTGAAAACCGTCACGAGGCAAGGATGCCCTCTCTCACCACTCCTATTCAATATAGTACTAGCAGTCCTGGCCAGAGCAATCAGGTAAGAGAAAGAAATAAAGGGCATCCAAATAGGAAGAGAGAAAATCAAAGTATTCCTGATTTCTATATCTAGAAAACACCATAGTCAAGTCTTAAAAGCTCCTTCAGTCGATAAACAATTTCAGCAAAGTTTCAGGATACAAAATCAATGTATAAAAATCACTAACCTTTCTATACATCAACAATGACCAAGCCAAGAGCCAAATCAGGAAGTCAATTGCATTCACAATTGCCACAAAAAGAATAAAATACCTAGGAATCCAGCTAACCAAGGAGTTGGAAGACCTCTACAATGAGAATTACAAAACAGCGCCCAAAGAAATAAGAGCTGCGATAAAAAGATGGAAATACATTCCACGCTCATGGATAAAAAACAAAATGGCCATACTGACTAGAGCAATTTACAGCTTCAGTGTTATTCCTATGAAGCTACCAATGACATTCTTCACAGAATCAGATAAAACCATTTTAAAATTCTTGTGGAACAAACAAAAAAAGCCCAAATAGCCTAAGAAATCCTAATTAAAAAAAAAAAAAAGTTGGAGCTATCACATTGCCCAACTTGAAACCATACCACAGGGATACAGTAACCAAACAGTGTGGAGCTGGTACAAAAAAGACCCAAGGACAAATGGAACAAAATAGAGAGCCCAGAAATAAGACCACATGCCTACAACCATCTGATCTTTGGCAAAGCTGTTAAAAACAGCAGTGGGGAAAAGATATCCTATTAAACAAATGTCATTGGGATAACTGGCTAACCATATGTAGAAGATTGCAACTGGAGCCCTTTCTACATCATATACAAAAATAAATTAAAGGTGGATTAAAGACTTAAATGCAAACCCAATATATAAAAATGCTGGAAGACAACCTAGGCAATACCATTCAGGACATAGGCAGGAGCAAAGATTTGATGACAAAGATGTCAAAAGCCACTGCAGCAAAAGCAAAAATTGACAAATGGGATCTAATTAAACTAAAAATATTGTGCACAGTAAAATAAACTATCAACAGAGTAAACAACCTACAGAATGGGAGAAAATTTTTGAAAACTATACATCAAACAAAGGTCTAATATTCAGAATCTATAAGGAACTTAAATGAATCTACAGGAACAGAACAATGCCAAAAAAGCAGGTAAAGGACATGAACAGGCACTATTCAAAAGAAGACACATATGTGGCCGCCAAGCATACAAAAAAAGCTCAATGTCACTGATCATTAGAGAAATGCAAATCAAAACCACAATGACATACCATCTCACATCACTTAAACTATCTATGATTAAAATGTCAAAAAATAACAGATTCTGGCAAAGTTGTGGAGAAACAAGAATGCTTATACACCATTGGTGGGAGTATAAATTTGTTCAGACATTGTGTAAAGCAGTGTGGCAATTCCTTAAAAGACTTCTGAAAACAGAAATACCATTTAACCTAGCAATCCTATTACTGGGTATATACCTGAAGGAATATAAACCATTCTGTTACAAAGACACATGCACACATGTGTCCATTGAAGCATATTCACAATAGCAAAGAAATGGAATCAACCTGAAGGCCTATCAGGGGTATATTGATAAAGACAATGTGGTACATATGCACCATGGAATACTATGTTTCCATGATAAAGAATGAGATCGTGTCCTTTACAGGAACATGGATGGAGCTGGATACTGTTATCTTTAACAAACTAATAACAGAAAACTAAACACTGCATGTTATCAGTTATAAGTGGGAGCTAAATGGTAAGAACACATGCACACACAATGGGAACAAAATACACTGCAGCCTACTTGAGTTTAGAGGGTAGGAGGAGGGAGAGGAGCCAAAAAAGTAACTATTGAGTACTGGGTGATGAAATAATGTGTACGACAAACCTATGACATGTGTTTACCTATATGACAAACCATCATGAGTCTTTAGCAGATCTCCTCCCATTTTATTCTTTCTTGCTCTCTTTCCACCCATTATTCACATGTCTTTTAATAGAGTTATAATCAGTTTGGTTTTAAGTCTATCAAAATGTTAAGTTTTATGTGCATTATGAAAGTAATTTAATGATTCTCTCTCCTCCTCTTCTTTATGATTTAATTTTATGCAACAAGCATTTATTATGTTCTTATATAGTAAATATAAAAACTGTATAGATGTTGGAAGTAAAAAATAATGACGATGTAATTTTTTGCCCTCAAAATAATGTGAACAATTTAGTCCTAAGGTACATATTTGCTAAAAACATTCAGTTACTTCTTTATTTTATCTTTCTTAGATGCATGTAACTTTCAGGAGATTTCTTCACAAATTTACAATTCCTTCTTGGTCCACTGACAACCTGACAACCTGAATTGTTAATTTCTTTCTCTCTCTCTCTGCTCTTTTTTTGAGATAGGGTCTCACTGTGTTGCCCAAGCTGGAGTGCATTGGTACAATCTTTGCTCCCTGCAACCTCTCTCTCCCTGGCTCAAGTCATCTTCCCACCTTAGCCTCCCAAGCAGCTGGGACTACAGGCATGTACCACCATGTCTGGCCACTTTTAAAAAAAAAAAAATTGTAGAGATAGGGTTTCTCCATGTTGCGCACGCTGGTCTCCAACTCCTGAGCTCAAATGATTCCCCCTCCAGTCTTGGCTGGGGTTACTGGCATGAGCCACTGTGCTTGGCCCAGACAACCTGAATTTTTATTGCTATTTTCTAATCTTGGGAGGAACTCAAGTCATACCTTGAAAGCTAACTTGGAAGGCACTGAAGAGATTGGGAAGTACCCCAAGAGAGTGCATAGAGGAGAGGGTAGAAGCAAAACTCGCTTCGCTTTGTTAGTGGAGGAATAAAATGCCTTTGATAGGTCCTGAGCTGGGAACTGCTAAGCCATCCTGCAGAGCAATTAGACAAACAGGGGCCTTAGGTCAGACTTGGCAGATTCTCTTCCTTTTTCCCTTCTCTTTTCCTCATCTACTTGCTCATTCTGAATGGCAGGATTAGGCTTTATATTTCCTTATCATATTACCTTGTGCACTTAAGTTTAGATAGGCTTGACTCCATGGGGAAAAGGAAAAACTGCATTTAGTGGGGTGTGAGGCTGTTTGATTATTAGATGTCTTGCATTTCTCTCATTCTGTTCCTACTGAGGCCAGCTTGCCTCCCACTAGAAGGATAATTGTTCTCCTTATACAATTCTTAGTCAAGTAGGAGCATAAAATATTTTCACTTATTGTTGTTTCTCTAGGATATAGCCAGGAGCAATTTAAACTTGCTGGAGTGCAATTTCTTCAACTACAAATGAGGACAATAATAACTATCTTCAACAGTCCATTATAAGAACTAAATGTAATTAGGTATACAAAAGGATAAGTTCAAAATGTGAGCACATGTAGGCTTCTACAAGAGAAAGCATCTATTGTCTTAAAGATTGACCAAACGACATTAAATTATTGTGGGGAGGTAAACAGATTGGCAGTGTATGTAAAAGTTGGACATATGCATATTTTATGACCTAGCAATTTACAGAAAAAAAATATGTACGAGAATCTTCATAGCAGCAATATATATGATAGCCAAGAGCCAGAAAGGACCCAAATATCTATCCACTATGGAGTCAATAAATACATTGCGGTATATACATAAAATAGGATGACATTCAATAATGAAAAATCAACCGCAGTCATACACTAACATGAAGGGAATTCACAAACATAATATTGAATAAAGTCAGACATAACACAGTATAATTCAATGTACACACATTTAAAAAATGGACATGAGTCAATCTTGATAGAAATGAATTATATCAGGATAATTATTAACTTTGGAGACAATTAAGAGAATGATAAAAAGCGAGCATATGTTTACTCTTTAATTTTCTATCTTAGTTGTTACATGGGTGTGTTCACTTTCCAAAAGTGAATTCAGCTGTGCATATATAATTTGTGTACTTTTATATATGCATATTATGCTTAAAATATTAAAATAAAAACTAAATTTTTAAACTGAACATTGGAAAAATGTCAGAACATTTCTTTGGATTTCAAGAAGTGTATGCTAACTGAGATATTAACACACTCTTAAATAGCTTTAGTCAATCAAGCTCCAGATTTCACTACTATATAAACATTTGCACCTAAATCTAGGTAGACCATCTTAACTTCATGAAAAAGAGGAAAGCAATAACAAAAAATAAAAATAAAAACAAAAAAAAGAAAATAACAGCAATACCTCGAGGAGGGAAATAAAAAGCCCAGAAAAGCAACATGAAAAGATGGTGCTCTCATACGTCCCGTGCTTCTGTGTTAACGCTGGGAGCTCCGGGATGCTGGGCTTGTGTATTCCGTGACTGAGTGTCCAGGAATTTCTGTCAGGCAGAAATGAGCACACCTATGGTCTTTCCCTGTGCTTCTGGAGGCCTGCAAATTAACATGATGCGAGGTGGATTTTCCTTGGAGGCACAAGGCCTGTGCAATAAATGCATATAGGTCATAACCATTCAGGTAAACTGGAAATTTAAGCCTACTTCAGGTTTGTGGTAAATAGGTTTTCTCTGAACTAGCATATTCAGAATCTCTAAACACCCAGTCCTTTGGACAAGTCTTATAGAATGTTCTTATCTCTTCAGCCATGCCAAGACTCTTGAGAGCCTGACCTCGCTTATGCTAAAGCAGACCTGCCTTATGCATTCTCTGAAGTAGGAAGGGAAGGAAGTTTAATGGACCACTTCTGACCTCTAGTGGTGTCTAGAAAGGACCATTAGTGGAATGAACTTTAAAGGATGGACAAACAATTTTTTTTGTCGAAGGCAGGACACGTGGGTGTCTTTCAGTAATTATGTTTTAAGAACAAGCGAAAACGCCACTGCCTGGGCAAGTAGGAGTGTTTTAGTTCTATATAATTATATTAAAAAACTATCTTTCAAACGCAATATGCTTTCTTTATTTCTTTGGGGTTAATGATGACTATTGGTCATTACCCTATCTTAAAGTAAGCGAGTAATCATGTAGGGAATTATTATCAAAAGACAGGAAAAGAAGAGTTTCTGCACACGTAGGTCAGTTTTAATCAGGGGGCATCAAAAAAGACTCCTGAAAGAATGACCTGGTTATCATAATCACAGACTTGCTTTCCAAGTCAACATTCCAGACAGTGCTCAGAGGGGACGTTGAAACCCTTTTATTGCTCCAGACTCAAATTCACTGTTATTTGTCTTCTCTATTTATTTTCTTCTAGGCACTGTTCTGGTTGCTGGAAACTCAGAGAGAGATACTATACACTGACTCTCAGCATAACACAATATGATGTCTTGGAAAACTGTAAATCTTTTGTTTTTTTAAATACAGGTGGAGTATTTGGCACACTTGACATATTGGCCACGTTTTTCCTTAACTCTTCATTTATTTACTTCATCAAAACTATGCTCTTTCATCCTACGTCTCAAAACACATTAAAGAAAAAAAGATCCTTCAACATGTATTTTGCTCTTTTAATCCTAAAAGGCAGATATTTTCCATGGTGGCAGCAATAACCTTTGTAGCTAGTCTGAAGAAGCCTGCATGAAAGTAGATACTTTTAACACATACCTACAATCACATAATATTTACGTCTTTTGTGACCAATCCCAGATCCTTGACTGTATGTCTGAGTCAGTCATGGAAGTGAGAGAAATCATGTTTAAAATTTGAGTGTGGTATCCACGGTCAGCAAGATCCCTGGAGCAGCATCTGTTTTACAAACCATCCAAGCCTGTTATATGATGCCTCAATTGGTGGCCCAAGATCAGAAAAGACCAAGTGTACACAGATGATTTTACACACACTTTGACAGGCATGTTCACAATCATATTATCTTTATATTTCTGTAGTTACACAGCTCTTATTTCATAGAATAACTAATTAATTAAAAATTATTTTATAAACGTCCACTCTCTGCTAAGCCTTATTTTTCCTATCCTTGAGCTGAAAAACAGACATGGCTCCTAATCTTCTAGAGCTTCTAATGAATCTAATGTATATTCAGTATATAATAAGTGGTATAAATATAAACCAGCATACTATGATGAAAATATCTTAGTTGAGGGGGTTGAAGAAATGAGACAACCTAGATGGGGAACAGTATTAGAAAAATCTCCCTGAGGGAGTAACTCAAAAGTTAATGGTGAAGAGTTGTCATGCAAATACTTGGGGTAGATAATTCGGACCAGAGAAAAGACCAGGGTCAAAGATCCCGAGACAAGAATGTACTTAATTTGTTTTGAGGATGATAAACATACCTAAATATTAAGGAGTGTAGGCTGCAGTGGTCTAAGATGTAATAGGAGAGGCAGGTGGGCCCAGTTATACAAGGCTTTTTGACTATGATAAAGAATTCGTATTTTACCATCAGAGCAATGGGTGAGTGGCCATCAGAGTATTTTTTCAACAAAGGCCTTGTGTGATTGTGATTTAATAGATGTTTGTAGAAAAGCAATTTGGTTTCTCCAGAAATAATACATTTTTTTAGAGGACAATCGGATAAATCATGATATTCACTAGTAATAATATTAAATTATTATTAATTTAATAAATTACTATAGTAGCTAGGGAACCAATGATATTATAAACCAAGACTATGGGAATATGTAAAAGTGGGCATATCAGGGATGTTTTTCTGGTGGAAATGATAGAAATTGATGAAAGATTTGATGGAGAAAGGAAAGGAAAAGAGAGAAATAAAAAATTTAAAAAATGACTCAAGGCTTATTTTATACAATTGTATTATTGGTGGAGTCATTTTATAATATTAGGAGAAAAGGGACGGAAAATAGACTTTGGGAGGAAATCAAGTAGTTGATTGGCATCATTCTTATTTTAAGATTAAACACTCAGAAGATATCAAATAGGCAGTTGTAATCACAAATTTGAGCTCACAGAAATAGTCAGAAATTAGAGGTGCAAACGTTAATCTCAAAGAGTAAGAAAAAGTTGACATAGTCCACACTTTAAGGAACTTAGAATTTAGTTTATAACAGAGATATTAGTTAAACATTTAGCTAATAAATATCAGATTATAAGTTTTATTTAAAATTAAAATGTGATGCCAAAATAATAGATACATAGAGAAATTTGTCTTAAGTGAATTCTTGAAAAGTGATTGTTGAGTTGCAAAGAAACAATACAGTATTGTTTTTAAAAGGATAGAAAGAAGTTGAGGAAAAGATGATGAATATTTTACACAAATAGAACATCTGGAGAAAAATCTTACGAAAGAAGAGAAATTGGATTTGGAGAAATGAAAGAAGACATGTATTCAAAAGACTGAGAAATCCTCTGCAAGAAACAAAGAAACTTCAAGCATTGCATGGGAAAATAAAGTATTAAAAATAGTGGGCTAAGTTGTTCAATGCTGAGAAGGAGTCAGGGCAAGAAAAAGCAATGGTTAGACTGCTAGAAGATGTCAGTCTAGTATACAGAGTACATTGAGAAGTCTGTGGAATTGTGTTGTGAGGTGTGTAAGACAAACCTGAAAAGTAGGACGTAAAAGGTAGCCCAAATCTGAAGTTACTTTAACATCCTGAAGTTACTCAATCAAACATGAAAGTAAGCATGGACTTTTGAACACTTGTTTACATTATTAGAGCTTTAAAAAAATTATATCGATTCTCAGGGCTGGAACTTAAAGCATGCAAACAATGCAAAGAAGAAGCTAATTGATTCTCCTGTCATGAGGCTTTTGAAATTATAAGCTTAGCTGTTTGAGCCTGATTTTGTGATATGTAGAATTGCAGGTTCTAAGAAAGAAAACACAATTGGCCAATACATTGAATAAGTACATATTAAATAAATAATTAATTGACCCATTAACTGAATGAACAAAGGAATGGGAAGCACTGAGCTGCAATCAGAGGCTCAGTGCCTTCAATCTAATTCTCTACATCTCAAAGGCACAAATGAGTTGAGCATCTCAAGAGGCCAGAGCTCCAGTGAGAAATCATTTACCAAAGGTCTCATGCATAAATATTCCTGTCTGCTTATCACCAAGGAAGAATAAGTAATTGCTGGCCATGTCATCTGGAGGAGGAGAAAACAGGAGTATCTTCACTAAATACTTTTTGGAGAAAAAAATACACTTGGAGACAGCATGAAATGGAAAATGATGGATACAAAGTGACTACTTTAATGGACTAATGATATTTAAAGCCAAAAGATTACTCTTCACTTCAAATGTTTAATGAATTGGAGAGAAGAGAATAATATTTTGAGAACTTCTGCTCTTTACTGGTATAAAAATTTCACCACTATCCCTGGGAAAATGTCTTAGACAACATATTTTTTAAAAGCTTGCTTTCTTCTCTTACTAATACATTTCTTATTTGTTTTTGCATATGGCTTCTAAGGATATATTCACATCTAGACAGTGAAAAAATAATGACTTTTAAATGACATCAAAAGAAGGCCATTTTCTCAAAGGCAATGGATCCTATACCTCAAAAGAAATAGAATTGCTCAGCTATATTTTTTTAAGTTAATAATTTTTAGGGCATTTTGTTTACTTAGAAATTTCATTTTATTCAGCTGAAATTGAAACATTTCCTTTGAAAAATATTCTCATATGTATCTCAGTTCCAGAATGATTACTTCAGTAAGTCCCAGCACGAATTCTTCATTCCTTCTCACTGGATTTTCTGGCATGGAGCAGCAATATCCTTGGTTTTCCATCCCCTTCTCTTCTATCTATGCCATGGTGCTTTTGGGCAATTGCATGATTCTCCACGTGATCTGGACTGAGCCAACCCTGCACCAGCCCATGTTCTACTTCCTGGCCATGCTGGCCCTCACCGACCTGTGCATGGGGCTGTCCACTGTGTCCACAGTGCTGGGGATCCTGTGGGGGCTGATTCAAGAGATCAGCCTGGATTCTTGCATTGCCCAGTCCTATTTCATCCATGGTCTGTCCTTCATGGAGTCCTCCATCCTCCTTACTATGGCCTTTGACCGGTATATTGCAATTTGCAATCCACTGCGTTATTCCTCCATCCTGACTAATTCCAGAATTATTAAAATTGGGCTCACTATTGTAGGTAGGAGTTTTTTCTTTATTACACCCCCCATCATCCGTCTGAAACTTTTTCATTACTGTCGTTTTCACATCCTTTCTCACTCTTTCTGCCTGCACCAGGATCTTCTCCGCTTAGCCTGTTCAGACATCCGATTCAATAGTTACTATGCCCTGATGCTGGTTATTTGCACATTGTTGTTGGATGCTATACTCATCCTTTTCTCCTACATTCTGATTCTTAAGTCAGTCCTGGCAGTTGCCTCTCAGGAAGAGAGGCATAAATTATTTCACACCTGCATCTCCCACATCTGTGCTGTCCTTATATTTTACATCCCCATCATTAGCCTCACAATGGTGCACCGTTTTGGCAAGCACCTTTCCCCTGTGGCCCATGTTCTTATTGGCAACATCTACATCCTTTTCCCACCTTTAATGAATCCCATCATCTACAGTGTCAAGACCCAACAGATTCGTGCCAGAATGCTTATGCTCTTTTCTCTGAAAAGATATTGAGAGAGATGAAGATTTATTGCTTTAAAAAAAGGAAGAAAAGCAGCAACAATAATAAACAAAAATCAGTGCCACAAAAAAAATTATTAAAATTAGGGCTTTACCCTGAGTCCATGATAACTGACTTTAAAAATATTTAAATGTAGTCAAAGAATCAACAAACAAGTTCCATTGTGTCAACTTGGACACATGTAGGTCACTCTATCAGTTTGACCATATTTAAGACAGAGGAAAAAACTGTTTATTTGCTTCAAACGTACTTTTGAGCATTTTCTTTGCTGCAAAACAAAGATGGACTAAAAGCCTAGGTTTTCAAGTTTCAAAGTAGATAACTTGAAGTTTCTTTCATTCTCTTAGGTTGACTTAATTAATCTTCAAAATGGAAAACAGCCAACTCACAGGAATGTTGTGGTACTTGTATAGACCAGAATTGTCCAAGGAAACTTTTCTAAACTGATGGAGATGTTCTACAAAATACCATAAAATAACCTAAGTGGAATATATGGCACCTGTGCACTTGAAATGATAGTAGTGTAATTGAATAACTGCATTTACAATTTCAGTTACTTTGAGTTAATTTATATTTAATGTTGAATGTCATCGTATTGGACAGTTCAGTTCAGTGGCCACTGTATTGGACAGTGCAGCTACCATTTATAAAGAGGACACAAAGAAATATGACTTTGGATTTAACTTCCACCAGGTCCAATTAAAATCAGAATCTTTATTTTTTAGATGTTATATGTGGATTCCACTGCTACAAGACTGGAAGTAGATTTTGCTCTGATTTTTTGGCTTTTATATCTAAAGGGACGGGATCTTCCAAACAGATGAGACTGCTACTGACTTATTCTGAGTTTAAAAGAAAAAAGATAAAAGAACATAAAGAAGTACTCCTCTACGTAAGCTAGGGCTGTTTTCCAGAGAAGGAAAGACTGGAAGGAAATTAGGTACAGATCTATGCATGGATAAAAAGAAAATAATTGTTTTAGTCTTCCTATGCTCTGTCAGGGATCTAAGGAGGTAAGTGTTAAAACTGGACAAAATAATACATAAGAGTCATTTTACACCAAAATGCAAATATTTCTTTGTATTTTTTAATACAAACCTAGTTAAGAAACTGAAACTTAACTAGATTTGCCTTCTTGTAGTTATGCCTTCCTTTCTTTTCATTTTGGACTTCATTAAATAAAATAGTCTCTGTCTACTTATTTGACTCATATGGAAACAAAAATATGGGCTTTGGTTTCTAATAACTTAAGCCTCAAAGTGCACAAATGGTTTCTGGATAGAGGAAAGTATATGGTTAGAAAAACAAGTGTAAAATTATTCCTAGAAAAATAGGTTAGCTCTTCTGGGTTAGAATGTAGGGTTAATTTGAAGGATAAAGGAGTAAATTTCCTGATATCAAAGAGGATCTAATCTACCTTCTGCTAGAGCTGTCAGAGCTGAAAACTGTGAGGTAGGTTCTAGAGGAGAAAATTTCAATGAAATTTTTTTTTGTTTGTTTTTTCTATATAATAATAATAGCTGTCATTCATTAAATTGAGATCATTGTCAGGTGCCAGTACTGCTCCAAGTTCCCTAATGATAATAAATGTCTGCATGGTCTCCCCTGGCAGACTGCAATGTGGCCAATTTGCCAAGATTCCTATGCCCCAGTTTTATAATAAAAACAGAAGTTAGCTGCTGAATCCGCAGAGGTCATGTGAATGTCTCATAGGTTTCTCAATGGCCAAAGAAGCTTCCCTATAATGCTTTGACAGTGAATAAGCATCTACTCCCCATACACAGCAGAGCTGACACAACACTGGGGAAGCAGAGAACTCTTCAATAACTGACAACATGTTTCCCACCAGCCAGTCATATGGACGCATCAAAATTAACTTATATTTATTATTTGAACGATATTACACATTTGACACAACTGAGTTGTTGGTTTGAGAGTTATGTTTAACAGGAAGAGTAGGAAGGTTCATTTGAGGACTTCATACTATGAGTATCTGTGTTCAGATTATGGCAACCAATAGAATACGAACCAAAATAGTTTATAATAAAGGCCATTAAAAAAAACAGATGATAAAAAAAACTAAAAGTATACTCAGAAATCATTGCTTATTTTAGAGCTGTATAATTATACCATGATGATAAAATTTATGAAGAACTTCAGAATCTTTAAAACTCAGCCCAAAGGAAGAATATTAGTTAAAAAAAAATAAAAGATTCAATGAAAGTAAACTTATACGATTACTGAGTTTTATGCAGAAAGAAACAGATTTAGAATACTAGTAATTTAGATCATTTGTTTTGCAAAGGCCTCTACAGTATCTGGAACCAATTACTTAAAAACAAAAACAAAAAACTAAACCTCTCCTGGGGAAGAAAAGGCAATTTCAGAGACATCAGCCCGGGTCCTGAAATGAAGACCAGATGGAGACATCACAAGTGTCTAAAACACTGTCTGGGCTGGGCACTGCTCATGGCTGTAATCCACCACTTTGAGAGACCGAGGCGGGTGGATCACGAGGTCAGGAGATCAAGACCATCCTGGCCAACATGGTGAAATCCTGCCTTTACTAAAATATAAAAAATTAGCCTGGCATGGTTGTGGGAGCCTGTAGTCCCAGCTACTCGGGAGGCTGAAGCAGGAGAATCAGGCAGCTTGAACCCAGGACGTGGAGGTTGCCGTGAGCCAAGATTGCACCACTGCACTCCAGCCTGGTGACAGAGCGAGACTCTGTCTCAAAACAACAAACAAACAAACAACAACAACAAAACTCTGTCTGGTACTATGCAGCTTTTAAAGAAGCCAGGTAGAGACATTTTCCCATATATCACTAACTTCTAAAGAAACTGGTTTTCCATTAATTAGGCAACAACAGCTGAAACTGTTGTTGATGTGGTAGCCTGCAGAGCCAGTGAGAAGCAGCTACCAGATTCCTTTGTAAGGCCTGTGTGGCTACTATCTAGCTTCACCAAGAAGCATTACTAAAGCAGCCATAGTGATGTTAGGGAAGCACAGCTCTTTCTTTTAATAGGTAGACTGTCATATCATTGTACCTTTCCCCTTAAATGAAGTCACAGCTATTATAATGAGAAAACAAAAGGATATTACTGAGAATGAGGTGACAAAGGTAGGATTCAGAAAATCAGAAAGTCTAGTTTATTCAGTTTGTAATCCTTTAACTCTTACATGAAAAAGCTAAGGTCCAGTGGGAGAGATCAGCATTTCCTAGAAGTGAGAGGACATGGTTCAGGATTAGAAATGTATTTTTAGTAAAATTGATCTGCTAATAATAAATCCACAAGCAGATGTTCACTGTACACCAGCGGTCCTCAATGTTTTTGGTAACAGGGACTGGTTTTATGGAAGACAAGGTCAGGAAGGGGATGGTTTTGGGATGAAACTGTTCCACTTCAGAGCATTACGCATTAGATCCTCATAAGAAGTGTGCACCCCAAATCTCTTGCATGGGCAATTCACAATAGAATTCACGCTTCTATGAGAATCTAATGCCGCCACTGCCAGTCTGACAGGAGGTGGAGCTCAGGCAGTAATGCTTGCTCACGCCTCTGCTCTGAGACCAGGTTCCTAACAGGCCACGGAGGAACCAGTACTGGTAAATGCCCGGGGCTGCTCTATGCTACACCTCCCTATTTTCCTAGGCCTATCAAAATCTTATTGTTAAATAGACTTAAGAGATGTTCTACCTGAGACTGTGTCTCCATTCCGTAGGATATTTGTGACCATTACTTCCTGAAGAGAATTGCTAGAGTAGTGAATAGAGGCCTCTAGATGAAGGAAATAAAAATAGTCCATTTTCTAGGAAGTCTCTTGCAAAAATTTAAAAAAATAATACCAACTCAGCCAAGAACTTCTCTGCTTCTTTGCAGTAGGAGTTGATATCCTAAAGCTTTTCCAGTAAAAGTGTAGTTTTCGCCCCTGCAGTCTGGGCACCATGTACTAGCACATAGGAAATGCAGGCGTTCAGGCCAGTACTGCTGAATCAGGATCAGTGTTTAGCTTTTGCAATGCTGGTAATGTTCTCTTTCTTGGTCTGTTTGCTTGTTAAAAACTTTTGCTAATTTTGTGCCAATTTATCAAACAATTTTTATTTATGCATTTTTCTGTACTGAATAATAACATATAAATGTAAGGAATATGAGTGAAAGTATCAATTTACGTATAAACCTGGCAGCCTGAATATGTGTTCATTTCTGCGACTCTCTCTAATCCACTAGAACTATAGATATACAAACAGAGACATTGTGAAGAAAATAATAGTAGTGTCTATATAAACAAATTGATAAATATATACATTTAAATATTAGTTTTTAAAAAACAGAACAGGATAGATTAATCTGAAATCTATATGTCTACATAAAAGGATATCAATGAGAAGAAACAGTATCTGCAAAGAACATTTTCTGGAAAAGCACAGGAATTACTTATAAAGCATGTGTGAGGGGTAGGGCTGAAAATGGCAGAAAAGGTGAATTACTTGTTTAAGGTTGCCTAAAAGATAGCCAAGTACTCATTTCTCTTTAGTTCTGGCAAAATGATTAGTGTATGTAGTAACCAAATCAATGATAATCCAGACACTGGGAAATTCAGTGCAAAGGATGCTAGGAACTAATGTGTAATATATGAAACAGAGAGATTATGCAAAAGAACACACATTGAATGCTGATAAACTGTCTCAAGAGAAAATACTAATAGTTATTGGCATTTGAGTATTACTGGATTAGCTTGGTTTCTTTCTAATCAGCCTTCAAAGTAACTGGCCAGATAACTAATTGCACCATGTTCATAGAAATCCCCACTGTATTCTTAGTTCCTCACCATAAAATATGGAAGGACAGCCAAAGATGATCAGGAATGCAATTAAATCCACCAAAACAAAAATTACATGCCTAGAATAAATTTTAGCACATTGGCCAGGCTGGTCTCGAAATCCTGACCTCAGGTGATCTGATTGCCTCGGCCTCCCAAAGTGCTGGGGTTAAAGGCGTGAGCCACCACACCCAGCCTTAGAATAAATTTTAACAAAGAAAATGTACTTGGAGGAGCACAAATAATTAAGCTTTGTTTCTTTAATACAAGCAGTCACCTTGGCTTCTATAGAAGTTTGTCTCTGCACAACACACATATTCTGATGCATTGGAAGACAAACCTCATCAAGCCTTAAGGTAAGTCCTGGTGTATCCTTTCTTAAAAAAAAAGCACCTAATTAGCTAAACTAAGAGATACTGTAATAATGATTCTTCTCAGATAAAGATCTTCCGTAAAGCAGTTCACAAACTCCACCTGGAAAGAAGAGTGGCTATTGCTCAAGCTGTTCTTCAATGCGGCAGGGCAAAAAACCTTGAAAAAGTTACAAGGCCTCACAAATACTGCTCCCAACCACTGAGACACTCTACAGCAGGGATGTCCAATCTTTGGCTTCCCTGGCCCACACATAAAACACACTAATGCTAATGACAGCTGATGAGCCAAAGAAAAAAAATCACAAAGTGTCCCATAAAATCTCATAATGTTGTAAGAAAGTTGTGTTGGACAGCACTCAAAGCCATCTTGGGCCACATGCAGCCCACAGGCCAAAGGTTGGACAAGCTTGCTCTACAGCCTACAAACAAGGAGGAAATAAATTCATAATCGTGCTCTCTGTTCTGGCACCAACTCCCAGCTTTACTAACTCACTGAGAAGAAACTAGGTGTCCAATTATGCCAAATTGCTTGTTCAAAGAAAGGACCATCTAGAATTCTTCTCTTGGATTTCCTCCACTCAGGTCCTATAGTAAGATGAAGGCTTTCATTTGATTGTATCTTACATTTTTTGGTTGAAGCACTAGCATCCAGGACTCTAATTTGCCTATAGAACAATTATTTAGACTCAGTTAGAAGTATCTTACATATTGAAGCAGAGTTAGAGCTAAAATCTCAAGCAGTTTAACATCCTTAATTTACAGAAATTAAATCAGTAGCCAAAGCCATTTTTACCGCTATTTTGGTTAACAGGGCCACAATCACTTATCCATTTTTTCATCACAGAAATTTGAGAACTGAATCTTTCTTTCTTTTTCATTTCTTTTCTTTTTTCTTTTTTTTTTGAGACAAAGTCTTGCTCTGTCGTCCAGGCTGAAGTGCAATGGCACAATCTTGGTTCACTGCAACCTCTGCCTCCCGGGTTCCAGTGATTCTCCTGCCTCAGCCTCCCAAGTAGTTGAGACTACAGGCACCCACCACCGCACCCAACTAATTTTTGTATTTTTAGTAGAGACCATATTGGCCAGGCTGATCTTAAACTCATGACCTTGTGACCCGCCCACCTCGGCATTCCAACATGCTGAGATTACAGGCATGAGCCACTGCAGCCAGCAGAAAACTGAATCTTTCAACAGCAAAATCTGCCCTAAAGTGATGGCAATTTCTGACATGAACTTATCTGAGAATTTTTATAATCTTTACTCTACATAATAAATATTTATATATTCCCTGTAAACATATCTAGGTATATTAGATAATCATATAGATACATGATTATTAAGGGCATATCAAGACTCCGATGATATTGTTACTTGACGTCAAGAACATGATTATGTAACTTTTATAAAATTTGGAAAATTATTTGTCTAAAGCATGTGGCTCAAAGACTGTAGACCTCTATGAGAAAACTAAACATATTAAAGGTTATGAATAATGATTATTCCATCTGCATAGAATATTGCTGGAGGTGTGTTTTAAAGTAGTAACAAAGTATTTTTATCACAGTAGTTGTAGTTTGGATCACTGCCGTCTTGCTTATTATATGTATCAGAAATCATTATTTACTGAAAACATCTGTTGAATAAAAAAAGATTCTTCAAGGGCTTGGGGGAGTTAAAGCTTTAGAGTCCCCAAATCTAAAAATACCATAAGTTATCAGCACAGTATACCCCGTGGATTCTATTCTTTGTTCTTCTGGTCACTACAAGGCTGTCAGGTGCAGATATCAATTTCTGTTTTCCCCTAAATTCTCCTTGTCCTTTCTGCATCTCTTTTTCTCTAACATTCTTTGATTCTTTTAATTTGTTTTCCAAGGATAGGTGGGAAGATAAGTACTATCCTTTTTTTGTTAATGTCTAAAAAAGCAAGGTTGACCATCACTATGGTTTCAAGACCTTTGAATGAAAGCACTTTAAATGCATGTGATAATTCTTATCTGTCTCTCCATATAGCACTCACACTTACGTAATAAAACATGACCTCTCTCAGTCAGTGAGAACTAAGATGTCTAGATGACCGATTGGAGGACCTGGGGACTTGCCTACAATCCAATCAAGGTCATGCAATCAGGGTCAGCTGATGTCAAACATCATATTTACAGGAAAGCTTTACTTTTTTTTTTTTTTTTTTTTTTTTTTACTAAGTTTTACTAATATAGGTGAAAAAAGCTTTTAAGAATTCCTTGAAAAATATCAGAAAATCACAGATATTTGGACGTTTCCACTTGGGAGAAATTAATAAGAAAACATCTCTCTCCATAAATCTGTTTTATCTATGTGAAGCCAATTTTTAATCGCATGAATATCGTGGTATTTGTTTCTATCTTTTTACCTTCTTCTGTGTTTCTCATTAAAGCATCCTTCGAGGAACTGGGATCTCTACAGTAGCTAACAATTTCTTGACCCTTCTGATTCTGACCCAATTTACCACGTGACTAAGAGAAAAGAGGAAAAGCAATAGAGCTTTAAAATTAAAGGGAAATAAAATGAGAAAATTAACTTTTAGGTGCCATCTAAGAAGTGCAAAGCCCTTCTTTCACATGTGTCCTTGGCAACCTATATATGCCGATGGTTTATTGGGAACAAGATATTACAGGGACGGAAGACCTGGATATACAGACGTACGTGTTAACTTAGGTGTCAGAGAGTGCTGGCTAAAGAAAATAAAAATGCACAAATTACAATGGAAGAGAATGCAACATGCTTCTCTCTGTGGATGATGTACCAGAACCAGCTCTGGGTCATCTCCTTCCTTGGGAGGAGTAAAATTCATTCCTCTGGAGCTGAAAACCTTGGGCCCAAGAGATGCCTTGAAGAAGTATAAATAGTCCCAGATTTCCTATCTGTGTTTGGATATCTCCTTGCTTCGTCTCCTCTCAAACTACTAAATACCTTCAGGATTCTAGAAAATACAAGTAAGTAAACTGAGTTATTCTCAATGAAAACATGTAGAAAGTGACACCAGAAAAACAAAGTCAAGAAACTGCAGGAGCCATTCATTCTTCCAACAGCTTACTCATCTTGCATTTTCCTTGATTTTTGATCCATGGAATACTGGACTTGGCTTTAGCTGGAGTTGATTTGCAATTGTAGTATTTTTGTGCTATTTTATCAAGTGGGTCATTTTCAAAAAGAATATTTTATTTTTATCTTAGAATGTTTATATGATGCTCATTTTCTTTGGTATGCAGATTTGAATGTTGTATAAAGATTCAATGAACTTATATTCTAGTAATTAATGCTCAGTAATGAAAAATTTTTATAGTTTATTGTGTGTGTGTGCAAGTGTGTGCATTGTTCTGTAAAGTTTATTAACTGTTATGCATCAGGTGATGGCCTAGGCACAGATGATGAATTAAGAAGCTGGCACTCCAAAATTTTTAACTCTTTCCTGTGTAACAAAGATATTATACTGGTGATGGGGCAAAAATAAAACTCCATTTCAAAATTAACGTGTCCGTCACTATACTGAACTATTTGCATCTTATGAACTAAATGACGGAATCAGGGTAAAGATTACCAATTGATATCATGCGCCCAATATAAGAAAATTATTCCTGGTCTTTATGGATACCCTAAATCAATTCAATCTCAGTTTGAAGTCCCAAAAGTTCAACTTATTCAAATCGACAATAATTTTGGTCTTAATTGCTACAATTTTGTTAGTGCCCTAACGTCATCTATTGTTGGGATGGAGATATAACTGACTTATGTAGCTACCATCCTAAAATACTGACTTCAGAAATGACTCATTTTAAATGTATGCTTATTTTTAGGTGTTTTACAATCAAGAGAACTAAAATTTAAATTAAATAACGTTTCCAGGGTCATAGAGTCAGAATAAGATTTAGCCAGTATTTAAATACAATTATATATGTCCTTAGAGCTATACTGTTTCTATTATGCCACACTGTCTTCACTCTGTGAATACATTCATGATTCAGTCAGAATATGCCAACAGAATATCCTAGAATAATGCTACAAGGAACCCAGACCTATAATTTGGGTAATCACAGGTGACAATATTATAGGAAAAACAAAACGAAATAAAACATTGGTATCACAAAAGATCACCAGAAAAAAATTTTAAAGGCCTGAAAAGCCTTTTTTCCTTTCCTCCCATCTTCACTCCTGTATGTTTTTTTCACTTAGATTCTTCTCTCCCATCCCTCTTTTCCTGAGGAAGCCCCAATCACTGTAATCCTCCCTTCTATAACTATGCTTCACTCACATGCAAGACTCCAGCCTAGATCTGCGTCAGGATGCTTCAAAATTAATCTTTTCTTTCTCTGAAACATCAAGAGTTTATTTAAAATATTCCAACAATGTGAGACATATGTTAAGTAGTAAAACAAATATGTAAACAAAGTAGATCCACAGAGTTAAATAACTTCAAATTTTGTCTTAATATTTAAGGAACTGCATGCCAACTTAAAGCAAGGCTAAATTGGCCAACTGTGTGGATATTTTATATTCTAAACTGCAACTCAAAAAATGAGGTCAAAACATTTCCATCATATAAAATTTGAGACCAGAATATTTAGCACTTAACAAAAAATAAAAGTACAGGTAGCAGACTGTGCTATACAATGATCAGTATACTGAAATATAATGGAATCAAGAGATGGAGGAGCAGTCATTTCTTAAGCCCCTGTGCCATTTCGAAAAACAAGAACTTTAGCCAGCTTTTATTTGAGAAAGGGGACTGAGGGAGTATAGAAGCCACCTGTCATTCATATATCATTATCTATGTTTATACCCATGTTTCTATTCTGTTCTGTTCGCTCTGTTCTGTCCTATTCTATTCTATTCTATTCTCTCCTCTAATCTATCTATCTACCTATCTAATCTATGTATATGACACCTGCCCCAGTGCTGCATCACCTAATCTGCCTTTTCACCCAATATTACACTTGCTTCTATTCACATTTTTTTGGAACTAGTAATTAGTAATAACTAGTAATTGATTGAAGTAATATAGACTCCTGTTACATAATGTGAAAACATTAAATTATTTGCTACTGTGGTGGTTTTTAAAAATACAAAATGCATTGTCTCATTTTCAATCAGTGACTGAAGTGAAAAAAAATATTTTCTTCTTTACTACCTATTAGGTGTATACATTCTAAAACACAACTCAATTTGGCACTGCAAAGAGCCAAAATTTATAATGCCTTATCTTATATTTTTGAGAAATAGATTAATTGGCAGGTCAATTTAATTTGCTGTGTGTCTTCAATGGCTAGCATTCGGCTTAACAATAAGTAAGGCCAATAAATGTAGAGGAAAGCATATATGCTATATTTCTTGAAATCTATTTTGTCCGACTTAATTCCATCCCATTTCCTTAAGCAGCAAAACTCAAGTTCATAACTCTATTTTCCTTAGGGATGTGATTAGTCAAAAATTTGATGCAGCGTTTTGTATCTAGTTTTATCTTGATAGGCAGCATTGGATGGTAGTAAAGAGCAGAGCTTTCAGATTTACCCATCCTTACTTTAAATCCAGGAAGGCCTAGAATAAGAGGCTGAAAGTCTATGGGTTTTTTTTTTTTTTAATATCTGTAAAAATAGTATCATTTATATCAGGGTTATTTAAAGGGCTTTGCAATAGGTTATTGTTAAGATTTAATGCTAATGTTTGTAAAGTAGTATGGCACATATTAAGCAGTTATTAAATGATATCTATTAATTTTTTCAAGGTACAAAAATTTAAATTATTTGGTAGGACTTAAATATTAGGCTTATTAACCCATTTTACTCACATTTCCCAGAGAAGAAAACACAGGAAAGAAAAAAAATCTGATCAGACCTCATTCGGCTTGAGACAATGCTCCTAAATCCTCAGGCTTGTGGCCTTTCATTAAAGGCACTAGGCCTGGAATAAAATGTACACATGGCTCCTTTTTGTCATAATCGCACTAATCCCCAGGATGTGTGGTATGTCCTGATGGGAATCCCAGGGCTGGAAGGCTTGCATACCTGGATCTCCATCCCTTTTTCTTCTATGTACATTGTGGCTGTTGCAGGCAATCTCTTCTTGATTTTCTTGATCATGGCTGAGCGCAGTCTCCATGAGCCCATGTATCTCTTCCTATCCATGCTGGCCTCAACAGACATCCTGCTCTCCACAGCTGCAGCTCCTAAGATGCTGGCTATCTTCTGGTTCCACTCCACGGATATATCCTTTGGTAGCTGTGCATCTCAGATGTTCTTCATACATTTCATCTTTGTGGCAGAATCTGCTATTCTCCTGGCTATGGCATTTGACCGCTATGTGGCCATTTGTTGCCCACTGAGATACACCGCCATTTTAACCTCATCAGCCATCAGGAAGATCGGCATAGCAGCTGTGGTCAGGAGTTTTTTCATCTGCTGTCCATTCATCTTCCTGGTATACCGACTTACATACTGTGGGAGAAACATCATTCCCCATTCTTACTGTGAGCACATGGGCATTGCCAGATTGGCATGTGACAATATCAACGTCAACATCATTTATGGTCTCATTGTGGCCTTACTCTCTACTGGACTGGATATAGTGCTTATCATTATGTCCTACACAATGATCCTTCAGGCAGTGTTTCAGGTACCTTCCTGGGCTGCCAGATTCAAGGCCCTTAGTACATGTGGCTGTCACATCTGTGTCATACTTATGTTCTACACCCCAGCATTCTTTTCATTTCTTGCCCATCGCTTTGGAGGTAAAACCATCCCTCACCACATTCACATCCTCGTGGCCAGTCTCTATGTGGTGGTGCCCCCTATGCTAAACCCCATCATTTATGGGGTAAAGACCAAACAAATTAAAGATAGGGTGATTTTACTTTTCTCTCCTATCAGTGAATGCTGTCAAAATTAAAAAGTCTGTTTTAGGGAATAGAAATAAAGGAAATCCATAGAAATCCTCAAATACACTTGAAAGGATGATATCTATCAGTGTCCACTGCATTTGACTAAGGCACTCAAAGATTTTGAAAAAAATACTTTAAAATAACGAAATTCTTCATTTTTTTGGACATCCTATTTTCATGACTTTTAACTTAAAAATACATAAAGATAATAGAGAAAAGAAAAATATATTTTAGGTTTAATCCAGATTGACTTTTCCTACATAGCGCTAGAGAGTGGGGTTTTGAGTCAGTCACTGGGCGTTTTATAGTCAGTCTGAAATTCTGCTGAAATGTACAACAGCACTCCCATTGTACTCTGAAGAGACTGGAACCAATAACATGAAACCATAATATTATAGTTATTTTTGTCAACATCTATTTTCTCGATCTCCTGACCTCCTGATCTGCCCACCTCAGCCTCCCAAAGTGCTGGGATTACAGGCGTGAGCCACCGTGCCCGGCCCCATCAACACCTATTTTCTAAGTTAAAATGTTATCCCTAAAATATTTTCTAGCTCACTGACATCTCAAAAAAGTCTATTGTGTGGAATAGACACATAATACATATATATTTAATGAGTGAATAATAGTGAATTAAAGCAAATAATAACCAATACTAAATTAACACATATGAGATTACCTGGATGATTTAAAAGATGATACATATTTTCTTCCTATCGTGGAGATTTTAGACCCAAGTCATCAATAGAGCATCATTGCATCAACAGAGACATCACTGAAGATGTAAAATGACTGAAAGTTTATATGCCTGGGTGATACATTTTTTAAATAAGAATTTTTTAAAAGCTAAAGAAGATTAAGGAGAACATTTTCTAAGAAACATGTTTAAAAAAGAATGTAATCACACCAAACGTAATTATCTATGATATTACCTACAGACTGTTAATTCCTTCACATCAATACACATTTTCACAATCTCTCCCTCTTAAAAGACTAGAGCAATGCCATGAGAATGTAAAAAAAAGAAAAATGATCTTATTTACACCTAAAAGAAAGAAAGAAAAAAAAAAACCTTGAGAAATTTGAGGTGCTGTCTTAAACACTTACAACCTGTTCATGCTTGGCTTATGCTTAGCTTTTTCTCTGATTTTTATAGAAATGTATTCATGTATTAACACACATTTACATATACACACACTAATTTATCTACCTTTATATGTATATATATCTTCATATATGTGTATATACACACACACAAGTTTGTGTGCACACATGCACAGAAGTTTGTGCACCAAAGATTAAGAAAGTCAGAAATAAACTTCCTATATAATTCCCATTATTAGGAAGGGAGAATACTTAAGACATTCTAAAAAATCCAATTAATTTGTTCCTACTAGTACTACACTAAATATTTAGGTGCCGTTTTGAATTATCTTCAAAATATTTGCATTTCACAGCACATCTGTTAAACTTCACATAGTTTTTTTTTCCCTACTCTACAGAATATTCTGAACGTTCTAATGTGAAATATACACTCAGTGTTGTATTTCTCCATTAAAGTAATAACATGAAGGAAAATGAGGGAATAGATTGCAGTATGAAGACAGAGGAAATGAATGAAAAGCATGAAGATTTTGTATAATTGATTTTAGCAGTGGGGAGCTAAGAACATGCGAATTTCACATACAGAATGCATGAAACACCTTATCTTAAATAGGTATATGAATATATATATAGTCATATGTACGTATATAGCTACACAGTTATATAGATGTCATTTTGACAGTTAAAATGGTAGAGATAAAATTGATTGAATTTACAATCTTTAAATAAACTTTCAGTTTGGCACTCATATTCTGAAAGGATTTAGGAAATGGCTGTTGCTGTGTAGCTGCTGAATGAAACATTACTGAGCCATTACCCTGGAAACGAGAAGAACGTTTCATGTTCTACTGTCTCCTTAACCACTAACCCTTCCGCTAGTAAAAATAGGAAAGGGAAGGGGAGGTCAGGGGAGGGGATGGAGAGGAGAGGAGAGGGGAGGGGAGGGGAGGGGAGAGGAACTAAAACAGAATACCACAAAATTTAAAGCAGGGAATTTTGGAAGTACTTAGCTAAAACTGATATGTTGTTCTAGACAGAATTAACAAAATCAAAAAATAAAAAATTATAGAGTGATAAGCGATTGATAAGGTGAGAATTGTATTTCATATGAGCAAGAGATCCAAGACCAATACTACCACAAACTATTGTGTTATAACTGAGGTCTTAGTTATTATAAATAAAAAAGGTACAGGTATTGGGGGAAGAAAAAAGACAAATTTGGAATCTGTGGTGTATTTATTTACATATTTTTATTCATTTTTTTAAATGTCTTTTGTATATGATACTATCACTTAAATATAAATTACAGGAAAGTAAACAGAGTTATACAAGGACAACATAAAAATCAATAATGTTTTATACAATGGCAAGAACCAATGGGAAAATAGAATATGAACAAAGTCACATTCAAAATGATGATAGATAGGCTGGGAGTGGTGGCACACGCCTCTAATCCCAGATACATGGGAGGCTGAAGCAGGAGAATGGTTTGAATGGGTGGAGGCTGCAGTGAGCCTAGATCGTGCCACTGCCCTCCAGCCTGGGCAACAGGGAGAGACTTCAGCTCAAAAAAGAAAAAAAAAAAAAAAACACCAAAAATGATAATAGAAATGTACATATGCCTAAGATAAATGAAAGAATTGTTTATTGTACATAGTTTATTATAATAACAATTTTCTCCAAAACAACGCATAATAAATTCAATTCAATCAAAGTAATAATTTGTATTGTGTTTTGTATTTCTTTCAATTTTTATTGTGATAAAGTATATAAATATACTATATGTAATACCATATACCATATATAATAAAGTTCACCATATTAACCATTTTTCAGTATAAATCTGTGTCATTAATTATAATCACAGTATTGTGCCACCATCACCATGATGTCATTCCAAAGCTTTTTCATAACCCAATCGGAAATGCTATACTTGTTAGGCAATAACTCCACAGTCCGATAGTAACCTCTGTCTACTATATGTTTCCATAAATCAGCCTATTTTAGATAATTCATATAAATAGATATCTTACAATATTTGTTGTTTTGTGTCTGGCTTATTTTACTCAACATAATGTTTCAAAGTCCATCTACGCTATAACTTACATAGTAGTCTTTGCTTAATGTTGTCCCTTCATACGTTCTTGGAAATTGAAACTTTAAGCCAAACGACATAGAATGATATCAATTTTTTTCTCATTTAACAAAACAACATTGGATAAAACAGTGCTATTTGAGGATCTGTTGTACATCATTTCACTTAAAGTTGTAGTTTCCAAAAACGTACTCATAACATTAAATGAGGACTTACTGCATCTGTACTCCATTCTTTTTTATTGCTACATAATATTCCACTGGGTGTATATATCACATTTGTTTATTCATTCATCCGTTTATGTACATTCTCTTTGTTTCCACCTTTTGCCTGTTGTGAATAATGCTACAATGAACATTTCAGTATAAGCACCTGTTTAAATCTTTATGTATGTTTTTAATATATACCCAGGAGAGGAATTTTAGGGTTATATGATAATTCAATGTCTAAATTTTTGAAGAACCATCAAAATATTTTCTACAGAAGTTGCACCACTTCACATTTTTAACAGCTATATATGAGGATTCCAATTTTCTTATATCATTTGTTACTTTTCATTTTGTTTCTCTTAAATTATAGACACTCTAATAAGTTTGAAGTGGCATCTTACTGTGGTTTTGGTTTGTGTTTTATGCGCCAGTGGTCATTTGTATATCTTCTTTGGAGAAATTACTCATTCAAGTCATTTGCATGTTTTTAAATTGAGTTGTTGGTCTTTTTGCTTTTGAGTTCTCAGTAGGACTTTCTTCATACATTCTGGATATTACACTTATCAAATATATCACTTGCAAAAATGTTATCTCATCCTATAGGCTATCTTTTTACTTTCTTAATAAACTCCTTTGTTGCACAAACTTTTTGTTTTAATGAAATCCAATTTATGTATGTTTTTGTTACTCATCCTTTTAGTGTCATATCTAAGAATCTATTGTAAAATCAAAGTTCATGAAGATTTACCCGTGTTTCCTTCTGAGAGAGTTATGGCTTTAGCTGCATGTTGGTAATTGCTCTATTTTTATACATGCTGGCTTTTAATTCTTATTTGAAATAACAGATACAAAAAAACAGCATTACAACTTAAAAACATAGCATGACCAATTGAATATGAACGCATATATAAAAACAGAATAACAAAAAAGGCACAGGTCAAAGAACAGATAATAGTCAAGAAATGGATCCATATTTATATGAAAATTTAAAATAAAATGTATGTAATCCCTCAAAATGCTTGGAGACCAAACATCGATCATGGTATTAGAAAAAATGTTTATACATTTGAGAATAATTAAGTAAAACCCCTAATTACTCAAGTCCCCAAAACAAATTTCAGATGGGCTCAAGCCTCTCTCTCTAACATTATTATTGCCTGTCTAGCACGATACCTGTCTCTATCTCTCTTTATCTCTATCTACACTGCTATCCCTATCTGCAGTTCTGTCTCTAGCTCTAGATCCAACTCTGAATCTCTCTAGTTTTTACTCTGTGTGTGGAATAGCTTCTTAAAAATGAAAAGTATACAATATAAATAAAAACTATGTTAACTCGACTACAGAAAAGTTTTATAAATGATTGTATATGACAAAATTAACAAAGTTAAAAGATGCAGGGAAAATATATAAGAAATATAAACCAATGTCATATTTAAATTATAATTAATGATATTATATAACTATTTTATATTTATTTGGGTTTTGCATTGATACTGGCATGTTCTTACGCACAGTCTCTGGCATGCCTCTCAGTGGGAATTATTCCCTCCTTTTCTCTCTAATAAACCCAAAGATTCTGGAAATAATTATTCTTTATTAATTGCTTCTTGAGGGATTCCGACTCATTCTGTTTCTGTGTCCTCCAGTCAACTAGGCACATATATGGAGCAGTAGCAACTATGCCCATAGCCCAGTTGAAAGTAAACAGTAACAAACAGTATGCGCTGATTGATGTGGTAGCTCTCAGTTCCACCTAGGTAAGTGTCTGGGGTCTAGAACCAACTATAGTTATGCCTTATGGCATAATGTGCTGGCTTGCACCAGCTTAGGAAAGCCGATTATGCTCATTTCAGCTCTGCATTTAATAGCATCTCATTGGTAGTCTGAAATTGATCATGATAGGAGTAATTAAAATACAGAAATTGATATGGTAAAAATCAAGCATATTTGGAAATATTTATTAGTAGCTCATGAATTATGCCTAACCAAGAGCCTGGCCCAACATGGGAAAAATAGTTCAGCCTTAGTCACGTTCTTATCCCTGAGCCCCATCCTGAATTCCATTTCTGGCCTCCAACATTAATACCTAAGGCTCTGCTACATACAAGTGGAACTTTAGTGTTAATAATCTTGTTCACAGATAAATATCTCTAAGCCTGCACCTTAGCCCCACCATCACATGTGACTTGTGAGATACTGATGCCTCTCTGACCCCAGATTCCAGCAGAAGACTCTGACCCTTCTGCAAAATACAGAGGAGCTTTCCTAACCTTCTATGGACAGCAGGTGGAGAAAGAGTGAACTGGTAAGTTAAAGAAAAAATGGAAAATACTTTATTCTAGGAGATACTGTCCTTGTGTTCTAATATATTAAATTGTTCTTTTTATTCTATACATTTAATATTTACTATATTCCACATATAATGATACAAATATATAAATATTATTTTAAGTTACTATTATTGTTTATAGCAAATATCTGGGTCTCAGATAACTTGTAATATAGATCAATTTTAATATAATCCCAAGATTACATGTCAATTAAAAGTTAGAACTATGGATATTCTTTATTAGTGTTCTATTACTTTGACTATTCATTTACTCCCTTTATAAACACTACAAGTTACCAGTTTCTTCAGTCATAATTTTCACGTGAATCCATCATCTCCATGCTACTTTAACTGTTTTTCACTGCCATAGATGACCCAACTTGAGATTTCTATTAATGCCTTCTGTATTTGGCATATAGCCTATGTTGGAATACTTTTCTGTATGACCAATTAGGTTTGTCATCCACTCACCGTGGCTTACCTGTGCCCTTTTCTCAGAAATCAATTTTTCATCCACTCTTCTGAGGAAATGTCTTAGATATGACTGTTAGAAGCTTAGATTTTGATGTGCAATAACTGAATAGAAACATATATATTTCAGTCTCCATGTGCTTCCCAATATCTTCAGAGAAAGCATCACCATGACATTTTCAATGGTTCCATAAAATTTGCACCTTCAACATTCACTCTTGTTGGCATCCCGGGGCTGGAGGCAGAACATATATGGATATCCATCCCCTTCTGCCTGATATACACCATCATCTTTCTGGGAAATGGCCTCATTTTTCACATCATCCGAATTGACTCTTCCTTGCACCAACCCATGTACTACTTTCTGGCCATGCTAGCCTTTGTGGAATTTGGTGTCTCTGCTTCCACCATGCCCACTGTATTAAGCATCTTCCTCTTTGGCATTAATGATATCAGTTTTAGTGGTTGTCTGCTTCAGATGTTTTCTATGCACTCTTTCACTCTCATGGAGTCAGGTGTCCTTCTGGCAATGTCAGTGGACTGTTTTGTGGCCATCTACAGCCCACTGCGCTACACAACCATGCTGACAATTGCCCGCATTACTGGGATGGGTGCTGCCATTGCCTTGCGAAGTATAATGCTCATGCTCCCACTGGTCTTTCTCCTGAAGCGTCTGCCTTTCTGTGGCCACAATACCCTCACACACTCTTATTGCCTCCACTCGGATCTGATCAAATTGCCCTGTGGAGACACATGCCCCAATAGCAACCTGGGTCTATTTGTCATTACCTTCACATTTGGACTAGACTCATTGCTCATTGTGGTTTCTTATGTGCTAATTCTTAATACAGTACTGAAAATAGCTTCTGGAGCAGGGCGGTGGCGGGCACTGAACACATGCGTGTCACACATTTGTGCTGTGCTTGTGTACTATGTGCCCATGGTCAGCCTCTCCCTGATGCATCGCTTTGGACGACATTTACCTCCACTTCTCCAGACTGTCACGGCCAATGCTTACCTCTTCTTTCCCCCTGTAGTCAACCCCATTGTCTATAGTATCAAAACCAAAGAAATTCGCAACAGCATTGTCCACACACTACCCAGGAAGAGGGGTGAGTTCTAACGGAGACAGATGATACTCTGACAGCACAGGAGCTTGGATCAGGTCCTATTACCTGAATATCAGCTTTGCAAATATGAAAAATTCCATGGCTTATTATTGCTTATTAATGAGTTTTAACATTTTGTAGATGAAGAAAAAACAATTTTACATATTTCCATGAGAACAACAACAAAAAAATGACATTATCCTGACATAAAATGGAAGGAGGCATAGGACCTGGGCTTTGTCCTGGTGAGGACACACTTTGCGTGGTGAATCCTTGAATATTCATTTCAGTGACATATGCTTCTGGGAATATGTACAAAGAGTCTTGGGGAGGTTTATGTTTCTGGGTATGTTAAAATTAGCGATACATATTTGCGAAGGAAAATAATCAGGACACAAAGGAGTGCATATTGTATTATTCTATTTATAAAGTTTTAGAACATGTACACCTAATTTAATGTCAAAAAATGGGAGCACTGCTTACCTTTGATGGGTGTAAAGATGGAAGAATGAAGAGAGACATGAGGCAATTTCTGGGGAGGTGGAAATACTTTGTTGTGTTAGGGACGTAGGTGATGTGGTTTGTCGAATTATCAAAATGGTACAGCTAAGATTTTCACATTTCAAGTTACATAAATTTTACCTCAAAGATTCTGAATGATAATAATAAGGAAAAGGAAAATAATAATACTAACAATACAGATGATTAGATTGCATAGTGAATAGAAGTGTAGAGAATACAAGATAGTTGTAATGTTGATAATTGTTCAAATTGTGTCATAAGTACCTGAAAATTCATTATAATATTCAGTTTACTTTGTACAGCTTACAATTTCTGAATAAAAAGATTCTTAAAAAGTTATACTCAATATGCTGACGTTAAATCTTAGTTGAACATGCACCGTGAAGCAGAGATAACTTTTAACTGGTCTGTTCGGCTTTAGAAAGCTATTTTATGTTTAATGAGTTAAACACTAGAAAGAAAGAAACACAACTGTTTGAAAATATTGTTCTAGAAGAAAATAACTTAAAAAAAACAAAAAGAAAGAAAAAGTAAGGCCTACTCCTGTAATAGTCTTCATTGACATGAATCACTCGGTAATAGATATGCTTCTGACAAACAGAAAGGTAGGGAGGACAAAAAGAATTCCAGAAAATCTCTCAGACAGGAATTGCAGAGCCCAACATTTTATTTTTTTCAGATAATTCTGAATTTCCGTGAACCACAATGAATATCTTAATAAACCAAACAGTCTTGGGTGATTACCAGTCAACCAAGTAATTAATAAAAGATTTGGTCAAATAAAAATGTGTATAAGGTAATGAGTGGCATCATTTATATATGTATATTTTTTCTGTTTTCACCTAATTTACTAAATTCATGGACTTAAAAAACATTTTAATGTATAAAACACCTTTGAAAGTGTTCAATGTGGTTAAATAATAAAAATGAGATGGGATATTAAAAAAATTCTCAAAATTTCATAGTAATTTAGAAGCTCTTCCTTAACCATGCTTATTTGTAACAGCTAATACAGTCCTGTAAGTTAGACAGTATTGTTATTTTTATGGTACACATGAAAAGAGATAATTTATGTAACTTTACCCGGTTCACACAATGGAAAAGTTGTACCCCCAAGAACCAAGTCCTCAGTATGATGTTATACACTTGAATGAGATGTACCTAGGTTTGAATCTTAGCTATCTTGCTATTAATAATTGTGGGATCTTGCTAGTAGTATACTTGTTTGAATTTAATTTCTTCATTTATAAATGGATAATAAAATACAATCCAGCTTTTATGGTCTTGAAGATCAAATGAAATGATGCATATAAATCAATTAGCATAGTTCCTAGTAAAATTTGCTCAAAAGGTAATTATATTTTATTAAGTAATTACTTTTTCACCAAATCTGACTAAAATATGTGAATACACAGCCAAATTTCACAATGCCTGACAGTCTCTCTAGATTCTAGTTTTAAGCTCAATTATATAAATATTAAAGTCACAAATTTTTCTGACATGAACTATAGTGTACTATAGTAAGTGATTTATATAGATTAGCTCATTTAACCCACAGAACAAATATATGAAGAAATTATCAGTTTGTCTACATGTTAGAGTTGTAGAAACAGAAGCATAGAGGAGTCAAGCGATCATGCCCCAAGTCAAACAGTTAGTAAGTGGCAGAATCACAATTCAGACCCAGACAGTCCAACTAAAATCCTGATTCTTTAGCCCACCATACTATCAGTGGTCCCATAACTTAAGATTCAAATTCAGCTTTAAAATTGGAATTTGAAAAACACCCAGCAATTACATAAGCCATTTTTGCTTTTGAGATTCAAGATGACAAAATTCATTCACATCTGTTTCCTCTAATTATGGTCATTTATTGATAATGTATCAATGTTTTCTCAAGGAGATCTTTATAAAATAGGCCTCCACCCACATTAGTTTAACTGCTTAGGGACTGATTCTCTTCTACTTCCTCAACCCACACCTTTAGAAATATTATCTAAGAAAGCGTAGTCTGAGATATAGTAGGGTACTACCCCAAGACATCGGGTCAAGGGCAAAGAGACGATCCTAAAAGCGGAAGAGATGAGAAATAAATAGCATATAAAGGAGGTCTAAATCCTGTGACAACAAACTTCTCAACAGAAATCATGCAGTTCAAGAGATAGCAGAAAGAAATTTTCAAAGCACTCCGGGATAAAATAAAACTGACATTCAAGAATATTGTACATAGAAAAATGTCTTTCAAATATAAACAATATATAAAGTCTTACACAGACAAACAAAAGTTGAAAAAAATCCACCAACACCAGACCCATCTTGCAAAAAATGCTAAAGGGAGTTATCAAGTCTGAAAGAAAAAAGACACTAACATGCAAAAGAAAACTTTTCAAAGTATGAAACCCATTGGTAAAGTTAAGTACATAGACAAACCTAGAATACTTCATTACCATATTTGTGCTGTGCAATCCATGTATAACTCTACTATGAAACCAAAAAATAAACCTTTCAAGAACAGTGATAGCTATAGCAACCTTTTAAGATGCAGGTAATATAAAACATGTAAACTGAGAAAACTAAATGTCAAAATGTTGGGGTGGAGTGGAATTAAAGTATAGACTTTTTTTTTTTTGCCTGTTTTTGCCCTTGCTTATATTCCTTTATTTGCGATCTAAGATGATTTATCAGGTCTTTAAAATAACTTGCTATATTTATAAGATGTTTTTTGTAAGTCCCATGGTAACCACAGAACAAAAACTTTAATATATTTACTAAAAACAGAAAGCAACAAATTAAAATATACTACCAGAGATAATCACATAACCATAAAGGATAAAAGGAAGAGAGGAGTCTCTCAACCACCAAAAATAAGCAAAAAAAAAAAAAAAAAAAAAAAAAATCCTTAATAATAACACTGAGTATAAATATTCTCAATTCTCCAATTAAAGTTCATAGAATGGCAAATGGATAAAGAAACAATATCCAACTATATGCTCTCTTCTAGAAACACACTTCACCTGTAAAGGTATACATAAATAAAAGTGAAGGCTTGAAAAAAAATTCCATGTAACTGGAAACCAAAAAGAGCAGTAGGAGTTTTACTTAAATCAGATAAAATATACTACAAATTTAAAAACTGTAAGAAAAGACAAAGAGGGTCACTGTATAATAACAAAGGGGTCAATTCAGGAAGAGGATAGAATTATAAATACTTATGTATCCAACATCAAAGTTCCCAGATATATAAGGCAAACATTAATAGACCTAAAAGGAGAGATAGATTGCAAAACAATAATAGCGGGGTTTTAAACACCCCATTCTCAGTAATGAACAGATCAGCCAGACAAAAATCAACAAATAAACAACAGAGTTAATGTACCACCATATCTAATAGACCTAACTGACATTGGCAAAACATGACACCCAACTGCTGCAAAAGACACATTTTTTTAAAAGCAGCATGTACAATATTTTCCCAAATAAATCCATATGCTATGCTATAAAGTCAGCTTGTACAAATTGTTTAAAAGCAGAAATGTTATCAAATATATTTTCTGACCACAGTGGAATAAAACTAGAAATCAGTAACAAGAGGATCATCAGAATATACAGAAACATGGAACAGTATGCTCCTGAATAACCAATGAGTCAATAAAGAAGAAGGAAATTTTAAAAATTATTGAAACAAGTGAAAATGGAACTACAACATACCAAAATCAATAGGATATGGCAAAAGCAGCACTTAGAGGAAGTTTATAGCAATAAACACCTATATCCAAAAAAGTAGAAAGACTTCAAATAAGCAACCAAACAACGCATCTCGAGGAAATAGGAAAGCAAGAACAAAGCAAATGCAAAAGTAGTAGAAGGGAAGAAATAATAAAGATCAGAGACTAAAAAAAAAAAAAAAAAAAAATACAGAAAATCAATAAAACACCTCTTTTCTTGGAAAGGTAAACAAAATCAACAAAAATTTAAGAAAAGAGACTCAAATAAATAAAATTAGAAATGAAAAAGGGGATATAACAATTGACACCTCAGAAATACAAAGACTCTTTAGAGATTAATATGAACAACTATATTTCCAAAAATGGGAAAATCTAGAAGAAGTGAATAAATTTCTGTACACATACAGCCTAGAAAAATAGAAGCATGAAGAAATAGAAAACTTCAACAGAACAATAATGAATAACAAGATTAAAGTTGAATATAAAGTTTCCCATTAAAGAAAAGCCCAGGACTTGATAGGCTACCAAACATTTAAAGTAGAACTAATACTTATCCTACTCCAGTTCCTCAAAACAAAAAACAAAAAACTGACAAGGTGGACCTACTTCCAAACTTATCCTCTGAGGCCAGCATTACCCTAATACACCCAAACCAGACCAGGACACAACAGCAACAAAAGCAGCTCAAAGGAGGTACAGAAGAAACGTACCTCAAAATAATAAAGGCCATATAAGACAAACCAATGGCTAACATCATACTGAATAGAGAAACACTGAAGACCTTTCCTCCAAAGACTGAAATAAGTCAAGAATGCTCACTTTCATTACCATTATTTAACATAATATTGGAAGTCTTAGGCAGAGAAATTCAGCAAGAGAAAGAAATAAGGGATATCCAAATTGGAAAGGAAGAAGTTAAATTAGCCTATTTTGTAGATAACATGATCTTATACTTAGAAAAAACCTAGACTCCACTAAATACTATTAGAACTGATTTAAAAAAATCAATAAAGTTAAAGAATATGAAATAAAAATACAAAATCAGTAGAATTTTTATATATAGAAATTAAACATTCTGAAAAAAAAAACAATCTCATTTATAATAGCAATAAAAATATAAAATACCTACAAGTCATTCTAACCAAAGAAGTGAAAGGTCTCTACAAGAAAAATTATAAAACTCTGGTGAAAGAAATAGAAGAGGACACAAACAAAATGGCAAGATACTCCATGCTCATGAACTAGAAGAATTAATATTAAAATGACAATACTACCCAAAGCAATTTACAGATTCAATGTAATTTCTATCAAAATACCAGTGGCATTCACAGAAATAGAAAAACAATTCTAATATTTGTATGGAAGCATAAAAGATCCCAAATAGCTAAAGCAACCTGAGCAAAAGGAACAAAACCAAAGCTATCAAACTATATGATTTCAAAACCTACTACAAAGCTACAGTAACCAAAACAGCATAATACGGCATAAAGACAGACACACCGCCCAATGGAGCAGCATAGAGAACTCAGATACAAATCCAGGCACTTAGCAACTAACTCATGTTCGACAAAGGAGTCAAGAACATAAAAATGGAAAAAAGGGACTGGCCAGGTGGCTCACACCTGTAATCCCAGCACTTTGGGAGGCTGAGGCAGGTGGATCATGAGGTCAGGAGTTCAAGGCCAGCCTGACCAACGCGGTGAAAACCCATCTCTATTAAAAATACAAAAATTAGCTGGGCAGGGGTGGCGCATGCCTGTAATACCAGATACTCAGGTGGCTGAGGCAGGAGAATCGCTTGAACCAAGGAAGTGGCAGTTGCAGCAAGCCGAGATGGTGCCACTGCACTCCAGCCTGGGCAACAGAGGGAGACTTCATCTCAAAAAAAAAAAAAAAAAAAAAAAAGGTACAAACAGTCTCTTCAAAAAACTGTGCTAGGAAAACTGGATATCTATATACAGTAGAGTAAAATCGAACCCCTATTATCACCATGCAGAAAATCAAGATGGATTAAAGATTTGAAAAAAAGACCTGAAATTATGAAACTATTGGAAGAAAACAGTGGGAAAACTCCCCAGAACATTTATTGATCTGGGCAAATACAGTCTCTATGAGACTTCAAAAGCACAAGTAACCAGAACAAAAATAGACAATAGGGATTCTATCCAGCTCTGCACAGCAAAGAAAATCATTAACAAAGTGAAAAGACAACCCACAGAATGGGAGAAAATACTTGCAAACTATCTATTTTACAAAGGATTAATAACCAGAATATGCAAAAAGCTCAAGCACCTTAACAGAAAAAAATTAATAAATAAAACATATGGCCAAAAGACCTGAATAGATATTTCTCAAAAGAAGCCAGGCAAATGGCCCACAGATATTGGAAAAATGTTCAATGTCACTAATCACTGGATAAATGCAAATCAAAACCACAATGTGATACATCTCACCCTAATTAAAATAACTTACAACAAAACAACAGGAAATAACACATGCTTGTGTGGATGTGGACAAAGGGAAACCCTCTTACACTGTTGGTGGGAATATAAATTAGTACAGCAATTATGAAGGACACTATGGAGATTTATCAAAAACTTGAAGTAGGACTACCATATAATAGCAATCTCACTCCTAGGTATACGCTCAAAAGAGAGGAAATTAGTATATCAAAGATATATCAATGCTCCCATTATTATACCACTATTCACAAATGCCAAGATTTGAATTCAACCTATGTATTTCAACAGATAAATGGATAAAGAAATATACACACACACACACACACACACACACACACACACAATAGAATATTAATCTTATCAATTACAGTAACATAAATGGCACTGAAAGCAATTATGCTAAGTGAAATAAGCCAAGCACAGACAGACAAATATCACATGTTCTAACTTATGTGTGAAAGCTAAAAATGTGGGTCTTATGAAGACAGAGAGTAGATTGGTAATTACCAGAGGCTGGAGAGAAGAGAGAAAGGACAAATGAAGAAAAAAAATCTGTGTGTGTGTGTGTGTGTGTGTGTGTGTGTGTCTGTGTGTGTATACGTATATGTAGGTATGTATATATAAATTTTCATATTGTATGTATCACACTGAACTGTACATATATATGTATGCATATATGTATGTATTATCTGTACATATATATGTATGCATATATGTGTATGTATGTGTAACTGTACATATATATGTTTGCATATATATGTATATGTGTATTCCCACTAAACTGTTTAAAAATGGTAAAGATGGTAAATTATATAGGTATATTTTACCTTAACAAAAATAAATTAAAAAATATTCAGTAGACTAGCTAAAGATATCTAGAGGGTTAAGTATTGATTCATGCGTAAACATTTTCCAATATTTACAAGTAAAATGAAAAAATACCCTTGAGTTAAATGTATAACCCACTGACAATGTTTCAAAGGATGTGAGGGATGAACTAAAATTTGGACAATCCATGCTGGTCCTATGTACCTGGAACAGAGGGAGAAAATCTGGGCTGGAAATACTGTTATAGGTGTTAGCACATGAAGTTGACAACTAAGTTATTTGGAGTATGGAGTTACTAGCACATATGCATAGTTTAAGAATGAGATGACCCAGGATAGAACTTTGAACAGCCCCGAAATTTAAATAAGGCCAGGATAGGAGAAGAGAAAGAAACCAAATGGTATACTACTCTAAATTGTTCCTTAGTGACAAAAGAATAAACTGAATATTAGCTTAGCTGCTTATATGATCTCTAAATCAATTCCATTCAACATGCAGCAGTACTATTGTTTTATACTCCTTCACAGAGGAAATTCTGGAAAGAGTACATAGGGTTCCTTGTCTTTTCATTTGCATTCCTAACTCTCCTGGAAATCCATTGTAAACATTCTCCACTATTAGTATGCTTCCTAAATTTGCCAATGTCTAAACATTATGTCAAGTGTCTTGTAGCTAGCTACATTCAAGAAAGTGTAGAAACCAGGTGAAAAATGTCAAGGACAATAATGTCATGTGCAAATTCTTGCTTAGAATTTACCAGATACTCCTGTGATAAATGAAGTTTCAATGCGTAATCCCATTTTACTAATAATTTAAAGATAAGACCATTTATAGTATTTTTTTCATTTCATTCAGAGGATACAACATTATCTTCCTCATAAAGAGTAAAAATATAATAGTGTTTTTTGAAAGAAAAAGAAGGAAGGAAAGTAACAAGGAAGAGAGAAAAGAGGAAATGAACACAAGTTTACTCAAACGTTCAACAACTTGCTTCCGGCTTTACATTTGCAGGACTTAGAAATGTCCATTATAATTTGTCATTATAAGAATGTTACTTAATTTACTAAAAGATAAAAAAAAACTTCAATAAAACAAAATGGAAAGAACAAGACTGAAGAAGAGTAGGAGGTAAATGTGTGATAAAAAGTAGTTATGAATACAGATTTTTGCTTTTTTGAAAAAAAGAGAAAAACTTTGCCTTAGTGAAAGAAAGTGTCACCAACATATATATTTAAGTAGAATGGAATTGGCATAGAAACTGTTTGCATTTAAAAGGGGTTTAGATTTTTGCAAATAGAAATGGCACTATAGGAACCTAGCTTGTAAAAAAAAAATTGCATATCAATTATTCTGCATTTAGCCTGTTGGGGAAGAGAAAAGAGAGAAAGAGATTTCTGCAAGTGTAGAAATAATTACAGGGATATTAGGTGCCAATGAACCCAAGAGGGCTGACTTAAAACTTGCTAGGTCCCTCATGGCTTTGGCTACCAACTAGGAAATATTTCATTTCATGTTCATAACTCCTCCTACTTCTCCACACATTCGTAAAGGAACATTAAAATGTGTGGCGAGCCACGTTTTTTTCTCCAGTTTGATCTCAATAAATTTATCCTGTGTTTCAGAATACTACAGACCTTGCTATGAGCTTTATTGGAGGATGAGCACACGAAGATGGTCTCAGACAGACTTCCAGAAGAGTGCCCGTATTAGAGATAAATGAAAAGTGTAAAAAGTTATCTACAAAATGTCCACTGTATACTATACTGGCACATATCCTGGCACCAAACAGAGTAAAATATATGACATTAGCTGGTTTATGTTACACAGAGTGCAGACTGAAAGTAAAGCCATTGCAGAACCCACAACTTAAGAGAATGACGCTGGAATCCTTGGAGAAGAAAAATTGGTGAGTGATGAATGAAAGTTTTATGAAAAATGGACAATATTCCTTAGGTATCTGGTAAGAGCAAAACCAGCTTTCAATTATTGGGGAGTAAGTCTCATGAATCCCAAGTTTTCCCCCATAATTTAATTATCAGCTTTTCCAATAACAATCACTCTATCCGACTAACCAGGAACTTACATACACCACCATTTGCTACCCTGCTATTTGTGCCTGTCAGGTAGTACTCACTTGTCAGCTCTTTAATCTTGAATAAGTCAGACACTGTGATTGCCCTTAAAGGATTCCTATTCTAATTGTTATTATCTTTGGAAAAGAAAAAATTTGTGTCTGTTAGAAAAAGTCAGTGACCTATGGATGGGAGTGTCAAAAACTAAGCATTGGGATCAAACCTATGGAAATCACAGTACTTAATTGATTAATTTGTTTAGTTTATGCTAACATTAGAGATATTTTATATTTTTATATAAATATATTTTAACTGATACAGCCTCCCTGTCATGAAATGTCCTTTACTGATTTGGTTCCTTCATTTGAAGTTTAGCAGCAGTTGAACATTTGTTGTTGGATATTTGAGTAAACTTGATTCCATTTCCTTTTTTCTCTCTTTCTTCCTTGTTACTTTCCTTCCTTCTTTTTCCTTCAAAACACAGCTGCTTCCTAAATTTTCAGCATATTGGTAACATTGAGTATACCATTAGCTGATTCATAAGCTTGCTGACATAAAGCAACTTTATTGAAATGTCTAGGAAGGGATGAAATAACCTAACTCTACTTTTTACTGAATCACAAACATTTCTCTGATGTATAGCTTAAAACGTACTGATTCAAAATATATAATTTTTAGAAAATGACTATTTTAATCAGAGAACTTTCATATAAAGCATAAGAGCCCACATTTTCGGACAATTCATCATCAGTGAAATTGAAAAGTGATGAAATTTTCTTCAGTTATTTATAGCCCTTTTCTCTTTTTTGGTATCCCCAGGTTCGTCCTGTCTTCCCTGTCTAGTTCTACATTTGACTTCTTTTAACTCTTTTATTTTTACTAATTTCTTATGTGAGAGTTCATAAAGTTATATAAGCATCTTAATTACCTATATTTTATTAAGAACTAATGAGCCTTTTTTTTTGCCATATTATGCTAATTATAGCTCTGAACAGTTTAAAACCAGAAAACTAGACTCTATTCTGGCTAAATGATTCATTTGTCCGTTATTCAGTATCTGTGGTATATCAAGAGCAAGTCCTTTTGCTGTATACGTTGCTGCTGCTCATCTTGTTGCTTAGCAGTTGCTTCTCTCTAGGTATTCTATAAAGTGTATTACAGAATTTTTAAACACACAACATTTCAAGAATTTCAACTGTTAAAATATATAGAAAAAATATAATTTCCTTTAACTTTAAAGAAATTTAAAAAGCAACAAGGAGCTTTGCCCCAAACCCCATCTCTACTAAAAATACAAAAAATTAGCTGGGCATGGTGGCGCATGCCTGTAATCCCAGCTACTCAGGAGGCTGAGGCAGGAGAATTGCCTGAACCCAGGAGGCGGAGGTTGCAGTGAGCCGAGATCGCGCCATTGCACTCCAGCCTGGGTAACGAGTGAAACTCCGTCTTAAAAAAAAAAAAAAGAATTTCAATTTTTTCTAAAGTACTTTCTTTACATTCTTCTGAATATAAAAAGAAATATATTATGTTCTTGGGTGTCCATTATTTCTATCTCTATTCTCTTTCACTGGGAATCTTTTATACCAATATACTGATCAGAGACTGATATTGCTTCTAACTTAAAGAAAATTATAAATAATTAAATACTATAGGAATAGCTCAAATGTGGAATATGGAGAGATTTTTAAAATCTGATTAAAATGCAATATCCACTAAAAATAGACTTCTATTTTTTTTTTTTTTTTTTTTTTTTTTTTTGTCTGCAGGTCTGGAAAGAACTGACAGGCCAGAGGTCTAATTCCTAGTCCAGGAGATTTTACTGGTTCTAATGGATTTGGATTGCCATGTACATAACGTCCTATTATGGCATACTGCCTGTGAATGCCTTATCTGAAAACAGTGATATATCTCCAGCAATCCATCTTTTCCTTTCAAAACTGTGAATAAGATGGATGATTATAGAGTTCTATCAAAATCAGACAGACTCAATATAATGACTTTGGATAAAATCAGAAAGCAGAAGAGGAACAGTAACACTGACTGAGAAATTTCTTTTGTTTGCATCAGGAGGTCCAAGGACACTATGTCTGTTTCCAACATCACAGTCTACATGCCCTCTGTGTTGACACTAATAGGGATTCCAGGCCTAGAATCTGTGCAGTGCTGGATTGGGATTCCATTCTGTGCCATTTATCTCATTGCTGTGATTGGAAATTCCTTGCTTCTGATCATTATCAAATCTGAGCATAGTCTCCATGAGCCTATGTACATTTTCTTAGGCATGCTAGGAGCCACAGATATTGCACTTGCTAGCACCATTATGCCCAAGATGCTTGGAATATTCTGGTTTAATGTGCCCGAAATCTATTTTGATTCCTGCTTGCTTCAAATGTGGTTCATCCACACATTTCAGTGTATAGAGTCAGGAATCCTGATGGCCATGGCCCTGGACCGTTATGTGGCCATCTGTTATCCACTAAGACATGCCACCATCTTCACCCACCAGCTTGTCATTCAGATAGGAACTATGATTGTACTCAGGGCTGCTATTCTTGTAGCCCCATGCCTAGTACTGATAAAGTGCCGGTTTCAATTTTATCACACAACAGTCATCTCCCACTCCTACTGTGAGCATATGGCCATTGTGAAATTAGCTGCAGCAAATGTTCAAGTCAACAAAATCTATGGTTTGTTTGTGGCCTTCACTGTTGCAGGGTTTGACCTCACGTTCATCACATTGTCCTACATCCAGATATTTATTACAGTTTTTCGTTTGCCCCAAAAAGAGGCTAGGTTTAAAGCATTCAATACCTGCATTGCTCACATCTGTGTCTTCCTCCAACTCTACCTCCTCTCCTTCTTCTCCTTCTTCACACATAGGTTTGGGTCTCACATTCCCACTTATATTCATATTCTCTTTTCCAGCATTTACTTGCTAGTCCCCCCATTTCTCAATCCACTTGTCTATGGTGTAAAGACCACACAGATTCGCATTCATATGGTAAAAATGTTCTGTTCATAAAATCCACCTTAATTAATGCCTACATGCTTCCTTCTTTTGTAATAGTAACCACATCAAAACAAAACAAAAATGAATATTATTTGAGTTGCTTGGTTTGTGAAATCTGCCAGCATAATAGCTGGTTTTAGATCATCATAGCTCATGAAAGTCATCAGCCAATAGAGTTGTGAATTCTATTTGACTAATGAAAGTGAGAAGTGTGAAAGAGTATAAGTAGTAAATATATATCGTTTATTTTTTTCTCTTTAATTCTTTAACCCCTGGGTTGAGTTATTCCTCTAAGAATATTTCTCCAGGAGGATTTATAAATTATGTGTTTGTCACTGAATTTAAATACACCTAAGGCTCGTCGTTCTGAAATGTCCAGGTACTCAATGAAAATAAGTTGTTGACTCTCATTTTCTCAATCATCCTCAACATAAAAAAAAGGAAGTACATGCTAACTGTGTTTTTGTTAAAGAAAATCTTATGAATATCAAGAGACAACAAAGTCTAAAAATTTAAATACATTTTCAGAGGTATACAGGGAATTACAGGCACAAAAATAAGAACCAGGTATTACATTTTACACATTAATGTTGTTTTTTTTTGTTTTTATTTTTGCTAACCCCAAAATTTACTTCTTTATTAATTCACCAACTTTTATCAAAAACCTACAATATTACAAATATTATACTGGAGAATAGTGACATAATAGTAAATTTGGCACAGTGAATAATTCTCATGTGTTTGTACCTACGTAATTCTGGAAAAGAGAGACTGAAAGGAAGACAGGTGGGGGGTGGGCGGGCAGGGGAAAGAAGAGAGAAATAACAAGTGTACACATGGGATGTGGGGTTCAGAGAGAATGAAGCATTGAAATCTAACTAAAGCAGAGGAGTTGCATTTACTTTATTTTGTTTTTCGGTTAGGTAGTTACCTCCAATTCTTGAGGAATGAAAGATGAGTGGCCAAGGAAGTAAGAACACATCATGCCAGGTAGATAATAGAGCAGATTTAAACTAGATAATGTAGTTTATGGTAACTATAGTTTTTCAATATGGTATGAGTGTAAGGTAGAACTTGGGGAAACAAGGAAAACATGAATATAAAAAATGGCTATTAATGCTGTGCAGAGTTGCTGGACTTTATTCCAAAAGCTATAGTATGCCATTGGAGAGTGTTCACTTGTTTGCTTGCTTTCTACAAGAAAGACACATGTGTGTGTGCATGTGTGTGCACACTCGTGCATGCACACGTGTGCCTGCTTGGACATATGGCAGCATACCACACAGCAAATATAAATAAGTCAAGGCTATTGTGTTAGTGAAGAGGTGGAATATGTTGTCTGAAATTAGCAGCATAAGAATTTATGGCTGGTTAATTGTTCTTGAAAAACCTCAGATCCATTTTTTCAGTTATGAAAAATATTCACATATGTGCAGATGTCCATACTTTGATTTACCAGATTAAAACCACCACAAATATAAGAAATATTGGATTGCTTGTCATACACCCACCTGGTGGATCCTCTGGTTTCAGGGATTAGGATTTAGTAGATATCCATGGCTATTGAGAATGATTATAGGGGATTTCTTAAGGGATCTTTTGAGACTGTTTCAAGTTTCAATAATTACTAGAACTAATTTTATTGGATTATAATAGGGATTGTTTTTCTTAAGTAACATTATTTTCTTAAAAAATAAAACAGCCCCCTGAAGTTCTTTCTTAATATTTTAGCCAGAATTCAGCAAACTTTTACATAAATGGCCAAGTAATATATAGCTTAGGCTTTACGGAAAAAGAGGCAAATTCAAGAATGTCACATAGGCATTAATATAACAAGAAAGAAAAATGTATGTCCACAAATAATTTTCGTGAAATTCAAACTATATTAACAATAATAATAATTACATTGTTTGTCTTTAAAGCAGGTCTACTAATTAAAATAATAGAATTCATTTTTTTTCTTCAGAGTAACAAAGTGTAGCTGAAAGTTAGAGTTTTCCTATTACCAAATTGATTGCAAATGTTCATCTGTAAAAATCGTTCTTAACTAGCGGGCTATAGAGAAACAGGGAGCAGACCTGGTTTGGGATGTTAAACTATTACCAGTTTTAACAGCACCACAGAAATCATGTGCTAATATACAGCCAACATAGAGGCATAATGTGAAACTACAACATATTTGCACCATCTTTGAATTTTTTTTTTTTTTTTTTTTTTTTTTTTGAGACGGAGTTTCGCTCTTGTTACCCAGGCTGGAGTGCAATGGCGCGATCTCGGCTCACCGCAACCTCTGCCTCCTGGGTTCAGGCAATTCTCCTGCCTCAGCCTCCTGAGTAGCTGGGATTACAGGCAGGTGCCACCATGCCCAGCTAATTTTTTGTAGTTTTAGTAGAGACGGTGTTTCACCATGTTGACCAGGATGGTCTCGATCTCTTGACCTCGTGATCCACCCGCCTCGGCCTCCCAAAGTGCTGGGATTACAGGCTTGAGCCAGGGCGCCCGGCCCTGAATTTTAATATCTCATAAAATATGTAGCCCAGAGTTCATATTGTTTAATTACGGTAGTCTTCAAATTTCAGGATCAGTTCCAAGCTTAGACTTACTAATAGAAAACAGAAAAAATAAATGGGCCACTACAAGGAAAAGAGTATAACCTTTTCACACACTTGGATCAGGACAATTATTGAAAAAAATCTTAAACATAAAATTGCTTGAAAGAGAATAATATTTTTTGTAAGGATAATTTCCAAGAAAGATTTCTAGAAATCACAACTTCCAAGAGATTATATCAATTTCAGCAATGACTAAAATAATGTTTGCCTAAATTCTCAAAACACTAGTTATTACTGACATTTTTAACCTTTGACAGTTTGGTAGGTAAAATATGATTCTCTTTATAATTAGCATTTAACAAAGAAATATTTGTGCTGCTATCTTCTTTTCCATTTGTACATTCTTTATGTGAAGGTCTTCATTGTTTCCTTTGTTCATTTTTCTAATTTGTGCCCATTTATTTTCTTCTTGAGTTTAAAATTTGATGAGTAAATATTGAATTATTTCCAAGGGCTTTATTGCTCAAGGATTTACAAGAAAATAATTACTTATATGGAAAGTATTGAGACTAGAATGAATCTTGAAGGTTTGGATTCATCATTTTTAATAAGGAGAGATACAAACATACATACAAACATAATTATATAATTGTGTGTGTGCATATATTTCCTCTGTTCGCCTATAGGAACCAAAAGCAATGAACAAACAGTGGCAATGAATAAACAATCCTTGTTTCAAGATCTTGATTTTCTTAATAACTTTGTTCACAGAAAGAGAGCAGAGCTTTTTGGAAAAATATCTGTTTTTTCGCCTTGAGCTGAAAAAGTATGAAGTCATTTGAAATCATAATGCAGAGATAGACAGTAAGGAAGTACTCAAAGCATGATTGGAACATGTGCAAAGGACCCAAGATCTAGTTGGAAGAAGCTCCTTATGGCAAAATTTAGAAAATTTTGAGCATCAAAAGAAATAATTATTGCAGAGGATTATAGCCCATTGAATAAAATCAGATTCTGTGAATCTGTACAGATAGAAGTAAAGCAATACAAATTTGGGAAAATGGAATGCTCTTCCTTATAGTGTAATGCCAATAAATAAATGAATAGAAAAATTCATAAACAGAATAACAAAACTCATGAGTGAAAGTGTTATGAGGAGAGGATCATTTAAATAGTTTTAATAAATATATCTTTTCACAGAATTCTGTGAATTACAAAGAGAAAAATAGCAACTTACCATGAATCCAGAGTGACATCCCATTAACCATGTGACTGAAACTAACCACATTAACATTAGAACATATCAGCATCATATGATTAATGATATGGTGAAATCTACGGTGTACAACATGATGTTTTGATAAATGTGTACATTGTGGAATGATTAAATAAAGCTATTTACTAGTGACATGTGTATCTCACGTATTTATCTTTTTTGTGGTTGTGAGAACACTTAGCAACCTGCTCTCTCAGCAATTTTCAAGTATATGTAATGAGATATGTTGATTAATTATAGTCACCATGATGTACAATATATCTCTTGAGCTGATTTTCTCCACCTAACTAAACTTTCTTGTCATTTTACCAACATTTCCCCAATCCCCACATCTCCCAAAAGTCTGGTAACCATCACTTTACTATTTGTATTTATGAGTTCGACTTGCAAATTTCATTTTGTAAGGCACAAACTATTTTTTCAACTGTTAAATCAAGTTTAGCCTAAAGCTGCCTGTTTACATATTTTAATTTTGGCCTAAGGGTTTCTCTGTATATTGTGAACTATAACAACCGGAGGTATAAACAGACTGTAGCCTAAACTTGTGCCAATCATTGAGTTTTGGCCAATCAAATGTAGACAACTGCTTGAACCACGCTCAAATAAGGCAAACGCCAACCGGTAATCAATTCAGTTGTTTGGGTACCTCACTTCTCTTTTCTGCTACCTCAGTTTCCTTTTTCTGTCCATAAATGTTCCACCACGTGAGTGGGCTGGAGTCCCAGAGCCTACCCTGGCTCAGTAGGGGTGAGGGGGTGGATAGGGGGGACGGTGGGAGGGGAGATGCCAGATTTGCAAATTGCTCAATTAAACTTTTTTAACTTTAATTCAGGTGAAATTTTTCTTTCGTCACAACCAAGGAAATAAAAGTTATAAATTCTACTTCCCAACGCAAAATTGATATCGATATTATTGTTAGGGAAATTCGAACCAAGAAGAACAGAGAGACCAGGAGACACAAGAGAATCACTTTATTGGAGCTCCCGCTGATGGTAGCCTTACTGCCTGTAATGGCCACCAGCCCCGCACAATGGAAAATACATTGCTTATGTAATTTTTGGCGCAGGAAGACAAGGCAGGAAAAAACGGTTTGAACAAAGACAGTTAGTCATCGACTTAGACAAATTTTACCACCTTCAGAAAACATACACTTTCTCCATGGTTATCTTGTTCCTATGACTTGCAACTGAGGAAGAAAACAGGTTTTGCAGAAATGCGCCTGTAGGCTGTGGGTATAAAGGTATGCTTGGGTGCCTTATCTTGGAAGGAGGAGGCTATGCTGGGTCTGCTTTAGCTAACTGCAGGCAATTTAGGCTGGAGGGGAATAGTTTTCTTGCCCCTCTGCTCTTTATAATTATTTTTGGGGGCCTAGTCTTAAAGCTTATTATTTATTCTAAATTAATTTCTATTCTATTCTAAACTTTATTTTTCCTCCTCATTATGACTGCACCAAAATTTTTGAAAAATACATATCATTGTGTCATAATTTTGACATGACTGGGACAACATGAGGAGAGCTGGTTTGGATATAAGAAAGATTTGTGTCAACATAGTCCATGCATGAGAGGCTCAGAGAGTGACTTTGATTGGGGCCCTAGGTACACTTTTCAAAGTCAACCTCTTTCATGAACCTAATGAGAAATAATTACTTACATAATTGCAATTAAATTGTAAAAATATTTATGTAAGTATCTGTCAGCATTCCTTTACACTGATTAGTTTGAATATTTCGAGATGTTTTCATTTCCCTTTATTGAGTAATTATTTTTCTAAATAAGTGCTGTGATGACATTGTCATCATGGGACACTGACATCTCTTAAGAATTTGTAAAAGGGAGTTCATTTTGGTTTCAAGTCCTAAAGAAATTGAGTCTTTTTGCTTCTGTTTTGGATTTTTAGATACGGAGCCCAATTAGGTAATGAATCTTCTGAGTTCTTAACCATATTCTGCCTCTTGTTTCACTCTTGTCCCAAGTGGTCCTCAAGGCTGGCCAGAGATTTGTGAGGCCCAATCCCAAAGGGGCCTTTTGTAGTACAAAATGCTCAGGGTTCACTGCCTGAAACATCAATTTAAAAAAAAGTTATACTCTATGGCTTCTACTTATATGTCCATTGATATCACTGGTAAGTCTTTGATCTTGAGATTCTGCATTGTATTTGGGAAAATGGCGAATTCAGTCTAAAGAGAACATATATCTCCTGGGATTCAATACGCCAGGATGATACGAATGCAACAGAATCTTAAAATAGTTGAGTATTCAAACTCTAAAATGATGTCTCAGATATCTCATGCTTTTCAGAATATTTATGGATCAGTTGATGAAATGCTGGGCGACAAATTTTAAAGTGTGGTTTACTAATGGGAGGATATCTAGAGAATGATTATCTGGGCTGATAAACAAATGGAAAGCTTACTTGCTAAAAGCCAAGAAAATTTTACATGCCTAGGCTGGGGAAGATCTGACAGAACTGCTCACTGTTGTCATCAAATATGTGAAGTTATTTCATGGGATGAGAAGGAAGAAGTCTTATAGAATAATAGCTGATACCATCAACACATTTTTGTTTATTTCTAAATATTTGAAATGGATTATGTCATTTAATTTTTATAATCACTCTGCGATGTGTCTCTTTCTACTTTACCAATGAGGAAACTGAGGTACTTAGAATATCACAACTGGCTCAACGGCATATAAAGCCAAGCAATAGCAGGTCTAGGAGTTGACCTCTCTTGACTGGCTTCAGGTTCTGTAGAATTCACTGCCATTATCTATGACTGGTGTCTATTATTAAAATGCAGACCTTTATGAGGAATTAAGGGGGAGGCAGTTTGGGGCTTTATATAAAGAAGACCTAGTTGACGCTGGAAGCAGTCCTGCGATGTGGCACACTATCTCAGAAAAAAAAAAAAGAGAGAGTGAGAGAGAGTTTTCTGTCATGGGTGGGTTTCAGACAGAGTTCAACTGGTGAGCTTTAAAGATGATATGAAGAGATGAGATTTTTGATATTATAGATAGTGTGGATTAACTCTAGCAAGGAGTATACATTTATATTCCTAAATCCTTTAGTATTTTTAGATCCTGGGAATTAGCCTGCATCAGAACTGGAGTGGTAGTTATTCAGGGTTTATTCACAGAGCCAAGATGTAAGTTTCTAGAGTGTTTACTTTGGGCCAGGAATTTCAAGGGCTTCAGAAAGCTTTCTTCTTCCTTTAAACATATGCGTATTTGTGCAAACAAAGTTGTTGCCCAGGCTCCCTTTTCTTTTCCAGTGTTGTAATTCTCAATCCAAGAACATTTTTTGCCTCATCTCTCAATTTTACCCTTACAACATGGCAGTGAGTGCTCACAGATTTTGCTTTGTTGTAACTCCTTCACTATTGTCACATTACTTTATAACATCCCATCCGGACTATCACAGATACCTTTCTAACAAGATCTGACTATGCCCTAGCTTTCATTCCCTTAAAGTCATTTGCTTACCTGCTAGCAGATACGAGTTTTAAAAGGCCAAAGGTCTGCCCTACCACCTACAAACTTTAAATTACTTGGCTTAAAATAACAACTTTACATTTGATTATTTCCTTTTACATTTGCCCAACTACTATTTCTGCTTATGAACTAACTTATCTGTAAAATAATTATTGATATGTATTCCCAACATATGTTTCATACTTCTGTGATTTTATACAAACTATTTTGTCTTTAAGGAATGTCCTTCTCTATCTCCTTTATCTGGCCAATATCTACTGAAGAATTATTTCCTTCAATAGCCAGTTTTATTCTGCCCAGTTTGATTAAAGATATATAAATTCATTAATCTTCATTTAATTAAGGGTTTATTTTCCCCTCTAATGTGAAATCTCAGATTATAACCATTAGCAACCAGAGATATGTCCCTCTCCATGCATCCAAGGGACATTTGGCAATGCCCGAAGGCATTTTTTGTTGTTGCTGCAAGGAAGTGCTACTGGCATTCAATGGATAGGAGCCAGAGATGCTGCTAAACCTTTTACAATACAGATGATATCTCCCACCACAAATAATTTATTTGGCTTAAAATGTCAGTCCTGGGATTGAGAAAACCTGCCCTAGAAAAATGAATTAGGGCTAATAGAAGGTGGAAGTGGAGGTGGAAATAGAAATGGAAATGAAAAACTATCCAGAAGAAAGGTCATTATTTTCTTGACATGATCTCTGGGTTTTTTGACTGAAGGCATGATGTTCCATTTTATTTACTTGCTATTTGGTTCACTTGCTTCATCATCTCTTTTTGCTGTCTTTTCTCTACTCAGTATATACTTTGTCAGAGCTTGAATTTGTGTGCTACCTTTCAAGGAGCCTCCAGCTCAGCTATTACTCATGTGGCCCTGTTAAATTAAAGCAATATTTCTGATAAAGGCAATAATATATATTTTTGAGCCAAATCAGAGATTGTTGCCCAGAATATGTGTCAACAAAAAGAGTCAAACTCTGTAAAATATTTGAAGAGATTAATTCTGAGTCAAATATGAGTGACCATGGCCTGACTCAGGAGGTCCTGAGAAACATGTGCCCAATGTAGTCTGGGTGCAGTTTGGGTCTAAACATTTTAAGGAGACATGAGACTTCAATAAAATACATTTAAGAAATCCATTGGTTAGGTCCAGAAATGGGGGCTGGTTCCAGGTTATAGGTATATTTAAAATTTTTCTAATTGGCAATTAGAAAGGAATGCCTGGGTTGTAATAAGAGGTTATAAAGATCAAAGTTTTATCATGCAGATGAAGCCTCTGGGTAGCAACAGGCTTGAGAGAGAACAGATTGTAAATGTTTCTTATTAGACTTAAGGTCTGTGCTGATGTCAATGCTGGAGAGATATAATGAGGCATGCCCGACCCCCACTCCTCTTCATGGCCTCAACCAGGCTTTCAGGTCAAATTTTAGAGTGCCCTGGATCCGGGGAAATTCCATTTAAATGGTTGAAGGGTCATAAACTTTTATTTTTGATTTATATTTGGATGGTATGTTGTTCAAAAAGTGGACATACATCAAACAGGTGGCATATAATAAATGTGTTCTACAATGTGTGTCCTACACCTATGTAGCAAATTAAAGTGATAGGGGAGTAATGCCTACCAGAATCTTAACAAGCTCACTGATGAAAATATTTTGTATATTTTTACATCACCCAGCCTGATGTAATTACACTCTGATATATATTTCTCATAATCCTTATTTATTGAATTATATTTATAAAACTTTAGAGGATACAGATTTGCTTATTTTGTTATTTCTGGGTAAAAACGGCATGAAATTTTGATCCAAGCATATTTACTTATAACAAGAAGTTTTAGGCTTTCATTAATATAATCAACTTATAATGTTAATTTCATAAGTTAAGAATGGTAAAACACTAAAATATTAAAAGATCTTAAATGAGTAAATGATATTTAACACATATTTAATAAATGGTACATGCTGCTTCTTGAAGTCCAAACATTCAGCAAAATGTAGATAACTAATAAATATGAAATAAATAAATGTATCTTTGTTTCTCAATTGCTTCAAACAATATTTGGATCATAGCGGATACTTAATAAATCTTTGTTATTAAAAATCATTAAATAATAAACATCTGATTTGTTTCTTGGATAAGTTTATTGAAAGAAAGAGATATTTCTGCAATTACCAGAGATAAGTTATACGTTCTCTTTAGTGTCCCAGAAACAATCTAAGTGTATTAGGGGAAAAAGAAAAACAATTAAACAAATAGACAATTGAAAGGTGATGAGGCCAGTGGGATGGTGAGATGTTTTTGTTGTTGTTGGCCCCTCTACTATCTTTATCTATTTCACAGTCTACTTACTAGATTTCAGAAAGCCAGTTTTGCAATTACTAAAAGAAAATACAGGTAATATGTAAATTATTCAATATTTTACATTTTTTTGTGGTGGAAATATTTTCTTGAAGCAGAGATTAATTCAGACAATAAAAAGCCCTTTAAGTTTGGATGAAGAAAAGGCAAAGCCACTTTAAACTGAAACTTGTCCCCTGGTAATAACAGAGATAGGAGGCTCTGGAAGCCTAGAGTGTTACATGTTGGCATTACCAGTGAAGGATAGAGACAGAAAAGAGGATAGAAATAGTCCTGTGAAAAATAATGTGGCAAAGAAATTCTTCACCTCTACAGAAATCATTGCATTTGAGTGGATAGAAGATATGTAGATATAAAAAGCTTTATGTAAATAAAAAGAAGTAACATTTCTTAGAGAGTTTCATGTAATTTCAAGTTGTTAACAAGAGATGATGGTTCAGGCTTATAGAGATAACAATGCCTATTTCCAGGTAATAAAAAATTAGAGGGCATATGTTGGCACTTGATACTAAATGCAAGAGATGTGCACATGGCAGAGCATGGTAGAAGAGAACAAGCTTTGATAGGAATTGCTGAAGTGAAGATCCACAAATCAAAAACAAGGAATTAATTTTGTTAGCTAATACACAGGACACGGTATAAGATATATGATTGGGTTTTGAGAAGACATTGAAAGTTTGAAAAATTAGGTTGAAAGAATTTTGACAGTCTATATGAGAAGAATCAGGCTATGAAAAAACTAACCTGAAAAAAAAAAAAACAACAGCCAGTGAATTGCAAAACTAAAAGACATTTCAGTCAAACTTGTCTTTTGATTATGATCAGAATGGTCTACCAGCACTGTGGATCTTTTCTTTATGGCTAATATAGATGAAGTCTAGTTTTAAAGTTCTTTGCTCTGCATTAAATATATTTTTTTTATAATTTCAATTGTTAGGTCACAGAGAAAGCACATATGATGAGTAGCAAATATAAAATACTGTTGATCTAGTAGTCATAAATAAGAAAAAAGCCATTTAATCCATTTAAATTTACCCACTGAAAATGATTAAGGCATGGAGAAACAGAACCTGGTGTTTATCTTTCAGTGACTTTGAAAATGGGACAGAAAATAGAGAAGATTAATTAGAATAGAAAATATAACATGATACACTCCTAATATAACTAAAATATCTTTTCCTAAAATAAATTAACATATTTTTTATTTTTAATTCACCAAGGCTCAACAGAGAATAGAAGATGAAACAGCAAATCTACTACTTGATTCTGCTGAACGAATCATGCTGACATTCAATGGCTCAGCCTTCATGCCGTCTGCATTTGCACTAATTGGGATTCCTGGTCTGGAGTCAGTGCAGTGTTGGATTGGGATTCCCTTCTCTGCCATGTACCTTATCGGTGTGCTTGGAAATTCTCTAATTTTAGTTATAATCAAATATGAAAGCAGCCTCCATATACCTATGTACATTTTTTTGGCCATGTTGGCAGCAACAGACATTGCACTTAGTACATGTATTCTTCCCAAAATGTTAGGCATCTTCTGGTTTCATTTGCCAGAGATATCTTTTGATGCCTGTCTTCTGCAAATGTGGCTTATTCACTCATTCCAGGCAATTGAATCAGGTATCCTTCTGGCAATGGCCCTAGATCGCTATGTGGCCATTTGTAACCCCTTGAGACATGCCACCATCTTTTCCCAGCAGTTCTTAACTCATATTGGACTTGGGGTGACACTCAGGGCTGCCATTCTTATAATACCTTCCATAGGGCTCATCAAATGCTGTCTTAAATACTACAGAACTACAGTCGTCTCTCATTCTTATTGTGAGCACATGGCCATTGTGAAGCTGGCTGCTGAAGATATCCGAGTCAACAAGATATATGGCCTATTTGTTGCTTTTGCAATCCTAGGGTTTGACATAATCTTTATCACCTTGTCCTATGTCCAAATTTTTATCACTGTCTTTCAACTGCCCCAGAAGGAGGCACGATTCAAAGCCTTCAGTACATGCATTGCACACATTTGTGTCTTCCTACAGTTCTACCTTCTTGCCTTCTTCTCTTTCTTTACACACAGGTTTGGTTCACACATACCACCATATGTTCATATCCTCTTGTCAAATCTTTACCTGTTAGTCCCACCTTTTCTCAACCCTATTGTCTATGGAGTGAAGACCAAGCAAATTCGTGACCATGTTCTGAGGGTGTTTTTCTTCAAAAAAGTAACTTGATCATTAGTGACTCTTATAGAGATTCAGGATTGGTTCTAAGTAAAAACCTAAATGTAATGAAAGTCACAGATAAGAGTCTCAAACCACCAGCTCAACACATATCTGTAATTCTAGCTATGCCTCACTTTTTAATAATTGCATTGAATCTATATTTTGATAAATTCGGAATCATTTATCTACTTTTTCTCAAATGATTATCAATATAAAAAATATAAAATCAGTAATACTAATATCTGCAACATAAAACTTATGTAATGCAATGAATGACCATAAACATTGAGGAATTTACACAAGAGAAAATGCAAAAAAAAATTGAAAAATATTAGGAATATTCACAAATATTACTTTTAGGAAAATAAAATCAGTGATCTGGACTTAAATGTCCTTCGGGAACCACACAGTTTTAAAGATTTTTACCTAATTTGAGTTTTACTCAAATTTGTAAGTTTGTTTTGTAATTGAACATAGAGACACATTCTGTTACTCACTGAAAGCATCTTGAGTACAAAAACTGTATCTAACTACCCTTCATCAGCAATACAGAGGACAATCCTTGAGATTTCTTAGAATATAAGTAAAAATGACATTGAATAATGAACAAAATAAACATTTTCTTTCTGTCAATTAATAGTATTCAAAAGCAACACATTTGGAGGATCTAAGGTAATATTCAATCTTATCCTACAGAAAACCTGCATGGTAGAGATTCTATTCCAATATTATCAGGGTAAAATAAAGGTGAAGACTTGAAATAATCAGTAGGCAAACCTGAAATAATATATTAACTAAACACAGAACTGGTACATAAGAAACCGCCTCCTGAATAGAGGCTTTAATAAAGACTTAGAACCAAACAAATGATTTTTATTTTTTTTAAGACTCAAGTTGACAGAGTCATCTGAATCACTAATTTTGAAAAGATGCATGGCCAAAGAAAGAAATAATACAGTAAAACATTCCAATGTAAAAAATCATATCATTCAAGAGGCAAACAGATGCATATAATTTTGGGGAAAATCTTGTTAATAATGTAGAAATAACTTTGAGGGATAATGTTTGTTTTTAAAATAAAGTTTGTCTAAACATTAACAATACTTAGAAGAAATAAAAAATACAATGACAAAAGGTAAAACAGCATGTTAGCTGATAAGCAGACATATTAAAAATTGTTGAATTAGATAAGCAAAGCTTAATAATTAAAGTAATCATTTTAATTCCACATTAGAGCATTAAATATTTCATTAGTTGTGGCATCAATAATGTAGAATGTATAATTAATGAGGAGTCATTCTCCCAAAAGAAAAAAATTTACAAATATATGAATTCTTTAAGAAAAATTAGTATACATGAAGGATAAAGAATGAAGATAGTATGTGATATTCCTAAATCGGAAACCAAAACAAACAGAATATGATGACAACTATAGATTAATCATGAGTGAATGAAAAAAATGCATTTCAAAGTATGTGGTATAAAAATGCACCAAATTATTTAAATGAAAAGAGACAAAACATCTATGTTGGAAAAAATCAACTGAAAATAAAAATTTCAACATAGGTGTATCAGAAAAAAACCACATTGTATATCCTAATCAGTACATGGTTTTATCCATTCTCCAGAGTATGAGGAAAAGCAAACAACAAAGATCTTTAAAATGCACATCACATAAAGGAAAAAAATTAAATGAATTTATGTCATAATTAGACTGGATTGGCATTTCAAGCCATTTAAACCTGTAATTAATAAAAAGGCCAATTACAGCTCATAATAATATTACTAGTTTCTATAACAATGTTGACCCTGTCCAGTGTTATCTGCTAAAGGAACCCCAGCCAGTCTGCTGAACTGTTCACATGGAATACAGCACCTGGTCTGCTGATTTCAGATAGGTCCCAGTCAGCACACAGATCTCTGTGGCTTCTTAGTTGCCTTTTGGTCTTCTTTCCAGGTCAAATTTGTTCCATGCTGAAGATATGGGATCATATTGCCTTTTATAATGTATAAAAAAGACTTGGCCTCAAAATAAAGTTGTGCACATAGTTTCTGAGAATCTGCATCAGGTATAGGATATTGGTTATCTCTGGAAGGAGGGCGGGAAATATAGTGGAAGTGCAGAAGAAAGTGTGATTCAATTGTATTGAACTTTCCCTCAATAAACTGTGATGGGTTACATGGAATTTTTTAGTTATTATGCCATATATGTATTTTTTAATTGTATAATATATTTGGCAAAAAATGATAAGTGAATATATCCCTGATGTAGTACTTGGAAGACAACTCAGTTTAACAGAAGATAAGCAGGTTTTCTAAATCACAGTAAAAATATCTCCTAATGTATTTTAGTTTCTTTAGCAAATATTTATTATTTCATTCTTTAAGAACTATGATTAGAATTTAGGATAAGGCAATGTTCATGAAGGCAATGACCATAAAGGTACAGCTCCGTTTCTTACATTCAAGTGTATATTCTATGTGTAAATATGATCTTTGTCGAATTTTTAAAACTTCATTATTGTCTTGTTTTTTCAGCTACAAAGAGAGCTATGTTAAATTTTCCTACCCTGTAGATTTTTATTTTTTCCTTTGGGGATTGATCAATATTTTCTTTTCTTTTCTTTTCCTTTTTTAAACTTTATTTTTGGTTCAGGTGGTATGTGTGTAGGTTTTTTACACGGGAAATTGCGTATCATTGGAATTTGATGTACAAATGATTTCATCACCCAGATAGTGAATGTAATATCCAATAAGTAGTTTTTCAACCCTCACCCTTTTCCCATCCTCTGACCACAAGTAGACACTGATGTCTATTGTTGCCTTCTTTGTGGCCATGTGTACTCAAAGTTTATCTTCCACTTATAAATGAGAACATGTGTTATTTTGTTTTCTGTTCCTGCATTACTTCACTTAGAATTATGGCCTCCAGCTCCATCTACGTTGCTGCAAAGGATATGGTCCCTTTCTTTTTTTATGCCTGCATAGTATTCCACGGTGTACATGTACTACATTTCTTTTTTAATGGAGTCCACTATTGATGGGCATCTAGATTGATTTCATATCATCACTATTGTTAATATCATTGTGATGTACATACAAGTATATGCGTCTTTTCAGTAGAATAATTTATATTCCTTTAGGTATATATCCAATGATGGGCTTGCTGGGTTGAATGGTAGTTGTGTTTCAAGTTCTTTGAGAAATCTCCAACCTGCTTTCTACATTGGCTAAACTAATTTACATTCTCACCGGCAGTGGGTAAGCATCCTTTTTTCCTCTACAACCTCACCAGCACCTGTTACTTTTTGACCTTTTAATATTAACCATTCAGACTGCTGTGAGATAGTACTTCATTGTGGTTTTGATTAGTGTTTCCCTAATGATTAGTGATGAGCATTTTTTCATAGGCTTGATGGCCCCATGTATGTCTTTTTTTGAGAAATAGCTGTTCATGTTCTTTGCCTATATTTTAATTGAGTTGTTTTTTGCTTGTCAATTTGTTTAAGTTCCTTATAGATTCTGGATATTATTATACCTGTTTGGATGCATATTTTGCAAATGTTTTCGCCTATTCTGTAGCTTTTCTACTTACCCTGTTGATGGTTTTTCTTGTGGTGCAGAAGCTTTTTAATATAGTTATGTCTATTTTTGTTTTTGCTGCAATTGCCTTTTGAGCTTTCATCATGAAATCTTTGCCAAGGTCTAGGTCCAGATAGTATTTCCTAGATTTGAGGTCTTACATTTAAGACTTTAATTCATCTTGAGTTGATTTTTATATATGGTAAAGGATATCCTATTCAATAAATGGTGCTGGGATAACTGACTAGCCATATGCAATCTTCTGTAACAGATACAGAGGATTGCATATGGCTAGTCAGTTATCCCAGCACAATTTACTGAATAGAACATCCTTTACCAATTACTCATATTGTCAAGTTTATCAAAGATCAGATGGTTGTAGGAATGCAGCTTTATTTCTGAATTCTCTAACCTGTTCCATTGGTCAATGATTCTAATTCTGTACCAGTATTAGGTTTCTGTAATCTTCCAGTATAGTTTGAAGTCATGTGGTGTGACTCCACAACTTTGTTCTTTTGCTTGAGATTGTTTTGGCTATGCAGTCTCTTTTTGAGTTCCATATGAATTTTAGAATTTTTTTCTAATTATTTGAAAAACGTCATTGGTAATTTGATAGGAATAACATTGAATCTGTAAACTACTTTGGGAAATATGGCAATTTCACAATATTGACTCTTTCTATCCATGATCATGAAATGTTTTATTTGTTTCTGTCATCTCTGATGTCTTTGAGCAGTATTTCTTAATTCTAATTGTAGATATCTTTCACCTCCCTTGTTAGCTGTATTTCTAGGTATTGGAATTGCATTCTTTATTGGGCTCTCACCTTGGATGTTGTTGATGTGTAGAAATTCTACTCATTTTTGTATACACTTATTTTGTATTCTGAAATTTTATTTAAGCTGTTTAGTAGTTCTAGGAGCTTGTGACCAGAGATTATGGGGTTTTCTAGGTAGAGAATCATATTGTGGGTGAAGAGAGATAGTTTGACTTCCCCTCTTCTTATTTTGATCTCTTTTGTTTCTTGTTTCTTTTCATTGCTGGATTGCTCTGGCTGGCACTTCCAATGCTTTGTTGAATAGGAGTGGTGAAAGTGGGCATCCTTGTCTTATTCCAGTTCTCAAAGGGAATGCTTCCAGCTTTTGCCTGTTTAGTATGATGGTGGGTGTAGGTTTTTAATAGACAGCTTTTATTATTTTGAGGTATGTTCCTTTAATGCCTAGTTTTTTGAAGACTTTTAACATGAGGAGATGTGGAATTTATGAAAATACTTTTCTGTACCTATAGAGATAATCATGTGTTTTTCTTATAGTTCTGACTATGTGATAAATTACATTTATTGTTATGTGTATGTTGAACCAGGCTTGCATCTCAGGAATGAAACGTATTTGATCTTGGTGGATTAGCTTTTTGATGTGCTGCTGGATTTGGTTTGCAGGATCTTGTTGAGGACTTTTGCCTCTATGTTCATTAGAGATATAGGCCTGAAGCTTTCTTTTTTTCTCTGTGTCTCTCCCAGGTTTAAGTATCAGAATGAATCTAACCTCATAGAATGAATTAGTGATTATTCTCTCCTCCTCAATTTTTTGGAATCATTTTAGTAGGATGAGTACTAGCTCTTTTTTATACTTCTTTGTAGAGTTTGGCTGTTAATCTATCTGGTCCAGGGCTTTTACTGGTCAGTAGGTTTTTTATTAGTGATTCAATTTTGGAACTTGTTATTGGTCTGCTTAGAATTTAATTTCTTCCTGGCTCAATATTGAGAGCTTGTATGTTTCCAGGAATTAATCCCTTTCATTTAGGTTGACTAGTTTGTGTTTTTCTGCATCAATTTATTTTACATAAGAAAACAAACTTAAAGTGAAAACATGTATGTATTTTAAATTAAACTCTGTATTAAAGATATTTAAGAGTAGGGAACTTCTTGGGATCGAGATTGTTTAAAAAAAAAGTCTATGATATACTTTTCTAGGAAGGACTGTCTTCCTAATTTTCTGTCTTTTAAAATAGGACCAAAATCATCTGTGCATAATTGATTTTCTTCCCTTTCTCTTAGCAAGTCTTACTCCTTACAGGGATTACTGTACTCTAAACCCTGTTCTGCCTACCACTTCCAAACACACACCTTCTTCCTTGGATCACTGAAATGCCTTCTGGAAGCCCTTTGATTGCCAAGAGTAGATCTAAGATACAATATTTGTTTTGTTTTCAACTCCCTTTCCTTACCAAGCATACAATAAGGCCGTCCAATTTGTTCAGAAATGAAATGGAATCTCAATCGATGAATTGCCTTATTTTAGTGACCCTTTTCTCTGTCACATAGGTGAGAACAATATAAACTCTATCTCTGCTGCTCTGAGAGACAGGAACATGTTTTACTAACAGAAGATGCTTCAACGCTGCCATCTCCTGGCCATATGCCAGGCCCCCAGGGGATTGAGCAAGAAGATAGCCCTTAGAAATGGCATCTATTCCTCTGGATTTAAACTTCCATCATTGCCCCAGGGAAACAACAATATCTCTCAGGATTAGAGAGAGGCTAATGACACTTTGGTAATCAGGAAAAATTATGTTACAAGCCACAAATATTCCATAGCTGGGACCAGCAAAGAGCAATCTTCCTCTGTGCCAGCCACTTCTCACGGCTACTTCTGGATATTGAGTAAGTTAGAGTTAGGAATATGTACAGTTCAAGTGAAGGTAAATAGTACATCTTGAAGTACACATACAGTTAATGAATGTAGGCTCCAGAAAAAATCCAAATCATAAACATGAAGAGTGTAAGTATATTTTTGTTAGAGTCTGACTTTGAAATTCTATGAACTACAATTAAAGAATAATAATGATAAATTGAAGAATCTGCTTTGGAAGACTGAGATGTTAAGGGCAGTTAGGATCCCACTATTGGAGAATTAATTTAGATCCACAGATGTTTTACTTGAAAAAGAGAAGGATCATGAGTGTGTAGGGAAGTTCAAACTATCCCTCTGAATGTTCCAGTCTATGTCTGTTAAAATGAATTGACAGAAGACATCGAATTTTTATCAACATGCATAAGCATAGAGAAATTTAAGAATGATTACCTAACAACTCAATTAAGTACAGGTGCTTATATATCCTTCTTTATAGAGGAGAGGAGAGATTGAATGGAACCTTAGAAGATACAATAGTTTGAGATGAAGTTCATCCGGGCTCCAGGTGTGGTGTTTAATTTTCAGTGTCTTCCTCTGTAATATGAGTTTTAATTTTTGCTGGTTAATGAATTTCAGGGAAAGGTTTGAAGGCAATTGTGTTCCTCTTTAGGTGTCTAGTTTCTAGGCAAATAAGGTAACTTCAGAGAATAAACTCATCCCATGCTTTGGGAAAGACAAATAAGTGAAAGATAGGAAAGCTTGGGGGATGTCAGAGAAACCCTGAGGTTGCTTCTTTAGTTCACAGTGTTAAAGTGCTATATGTAGGGATATTGGTTTTCTGGGCTCTAACAATATAATGATCTCCAAAACATTCCAGAGTTTAAATCTGTGATTATTATGGTGACTGGGAGCCAGGAAAGAACATAGAATAGTATTTGGATGTGATGAGTTGCATTATGGAGAAATATTAGAAATGCTTAGCACACCACTTATAAAACTTATAGATCACCTTGATTAAGACCTAGACAATTAATCACTTGCATAACCTCTCTGAACTCACATAAAAGAAAAAAAAAATTGATGCATAATATTATATTATCAGCCCTGCAATCAAACCATAGTTATTTGCTGGTATATGGTTACTAGAAATTGTTAAGTGTCCCAGCCACAGCCTTTATATTGCAATCAGAATTTTGTTTTGGCTGCTTCCCAAGGCATTTCCACCTCAACTTGTTTTTCAGTTATTTCCCGTGGAATTTCTTGGAAAATTCTCAAATAGTCTCATCCCATCATATTTTTCTTGTGTCAAATTTCCCAGAAGATAAAAAAAAAATACAGCTTTCTGTTTTCCTTCAGCAGTAAGTATCCTGATTTCTATATAAGGGTTATATCTGTTAACACTGCCTCCATATGGAGATCCAGGCTTCCAAACTCACTTACTTAACCTGACTTCTAACTACTTCAACATCTTCTTCATGGTTCCCCTGCTGAAACAACCTGAGGTCCCTCTTCTCCTAAACCAGGTACTCTTAAATCTCCTTAATTTTAAATTTATATATACATATAGATAGTTTAAATCTGTCTTTACCCTCCAATGTGTGAAAAAAATCCTGGTGTGAGAGGTTTAGGGTGCCTATATGAACTCAAGAATTTGTGTATATGACTTGTCTCCTGTATCAAAATTGGTATGGTAATACACCAAAATTATGTGACTGCCACTGTCTACTGAATGGAGTCTGAACTTGCAGCAGTGTCATATTTGAGAACCTGTGGCTAAAGCTAGAATAAATGTTTCTATTTCTCTGTCTAAAATATAATTCTAACTATACATATTTATATTTCTGCTTTCCATGAACAGGTTGGAAGATGAAAGAGAAAATGGAGTTGGGGAAGAAGGAAAGCACCACTAAGCAGGTTGATTATATTGGTCTCTTCACAGATCTGATGTCCAAAAGTCTTCACACTGAGTGTGGGTGGATGATTTGCTAAAGTGCATACTGGTGAACCTTTCCGTGGGTCTCTATATTGGCATTTTTTCATTTTTTTAAAAAAGATAAATAAGCTGATGGAGTTGAGTCTCCTAAGTTCTGCTATTCAATAACTTTGTGATTGGATAAGCATAAAATGTATAAAAGTACAGAGAATTACAGCTTGGCAAACTTTCTTCCCTTTCTAAGAAGACCCCTGAATGGCCCTGCCTATTACAAATGGTACCTTGTTCATGCCCCTTATACTGACATTTATTGGGATCCCTGGTTTGGAATCTGTACAGTGCTGGATTGGGATTCCACTCTGTGCTATGTACATCATTGCTTTGATTGGAAATTCTCTAATTTTGATCATCATCAACTCTGAGCCAAGCCTCCGTGAGCCCATGTATATCTTCCTGGCCATGTTAGGAGCCACAGACATTTTACTTAGCACCAGCATTGTGCCCAAGATGCTTGGTATTTTTTGGTTTCATTTGCCAGAGATATATTTTGATGCTTGCCTCTTTCAGATGTGGCTCATCCACACATTTCAAGGTATTGAATCAGGAGCCCTGCTAGCCATGGCTCTGGACCGCTATGTAGCAATCTGTTATCCTCTGAGGCATGCTATGGTATTCACTCAACAACTAGTCACATATATTGCAGTTGGAGTGACATTGCGACCTGCCATTCTGGTTATTCCATGCCTATTGCTTATAAAATGTCGTCTGAAACTTTACCGAACCAAGTTAATATCCCACACTTACTGTGAACACATGGCCCTTGTGAAGCTTGCCACGGAAGATGTTTACATTAATAAGTTCTATGGTATCCTTGGAGCTTTTATTGTTGGTGGGCTTGACTTCACTTTTATCACCCTCTCCTATATTCAAATATTTATCACTGTCTTTCGCTTGCCCCTGAAAGAGGCACGACATAAGGCATTTAATACATGTATTCCCCACATATGTGTCTTCTTCCAATTCTATCTTCTTGCCTTTTTTTCATTTTTTAGTCACAGATTTGAATCTTATATCCCATCGTATGTACACATCACCTTATCCAGTCTTTACCTTCTGGTCCCACCGTTCCTCAACCCCTTTATCTATGGGGTAAAGACCAAGCACATTAGGGATAAGGTGGTAAAAATGCTCTGCTTCAAAGACAAGACTTGAAATATGATTGAAATTATTTCTTCATGAATATAATGGTTCATCTATTATTAGACCTACGAGTTCCAGTCAATGGTTTGGGGTATCATGATTGATGAATAAATTAATGTGTCTGTACACACACACACACACACACACACACATTTTCTGGATACATTTATGGAAATGAAATTGCAGTATAAAAAGTTTGTTATATTAATTTTTTGGTAAGTATTGTCATTTCATTTTAGAAAATTTCAGTAGCTTAAACTTCCATAAGCAAAATTCAAGTACGTGTTTCCCCATGTTATATTATTAAAATTTAACCCAAAAATATAAAAAATACATGAGTCCCCAGTTTAATTACTTAAAGTCACATGCTATTATTTTATTTTTAATTCATACTGGATTTCGTTTTTGTGCAAAAAGTGAATCACACAGTTTAACGAAGGAAGCTTAATAGAGAAAATTTTATTTTGCTAGAGTTTTATTAAGTAATTTATCTTTCCATGTTATCCTGTTTCTTTTTCATTTAGTATATTGCCATAGCTTTGTGTATTTATTCCTGACCTTATTTTCTGTCTATCCTTACACCACCATGCTTTACTAGTTTAATTATTAAAGAGTCATAGAATAATTTGATGTCCTAAAGAACAAGTGTTACACGTCTTTCTGGCATTTTTGATTGCAGATATTAATTCTGGAGTCAAACATAATTGTTTGTTTACCAATAGCTTATTTTTCTGGAATTTTCCCTGAAGAAAAACTAGATAATAAAGTAGGAATTAGTACTCCCTGATATGTTTCTCAAGCTCTTGTAATGTTTATAAACAAATGTATGGGACACTTAAGAACTCACTTTACACCATATCAGACGACTTCAGTGAAATTTCCTTCAACAAACTTCTGCTAAGGAAAGCTTATCCTCCTTCTTAAACTTTTCTTTAATGATGCCCTTACACCATCATGATGTGATTTTGTTTTACTCAGTTCAAAGTTATCCAGCAGCACAACACACAAAAATCACTCAATTGGAATAAAAGATGTAAATTTAGGCTGTCATTATCATTTACCTATCAGAGTTTAATAATTTATTTTGAGTCTTTCATTTCTTTTCTTAAAATAGACATTGCACCTTTCCTTTCCCCTTGCCTTTCACAAACATCCACCATCTGACACAGCCACCTACAATAGTGTAGGGGATGCTGCCAAAAGAGGTTAGGTAAAAGCACATTACAACCTGCAAACTATGATTCAGAGATGTCTCCTATCTAAACCCATTATTCAATCAAGCCAGCTTCCATTTGAATGCTTAGAGTCTATAATAATAAAACAAATAAGTATTTCATACCAAACGAAGTAGTGTTGTATAATATGTCAATATTTAAATCTTCCCTGTAATTACTAATTTCTCTATATCTCTTACATCCCCTTTTCTTTCATTTTTTACTTATTTAAAATTATTATTTTTAAGCTTTTCATTGAAGTATATTACACAATTAGAAAAGTGCACTGATCCTAAGAGTACATTTTTCTTTTTTCTTTTTTTTTTTCTTTTCTTTTTCTTTTTCTTGAGCTCAGATCTCTCTACATTGCCCAGGCTAGAGTGCAGTGGTGCAGTCATGGCTCACAGAAACCCGAACTGCCTAAGCTCAAGCAATTTTCCCACCTCAGCCTCTGGTGTAGCTGGAACTACAGATGCATGCTACTAGGCCCACCTAATTATTTTTTTTATTATTTATATAGCTCCCTCTATGTTGCTCAGGCTTGTATAGAGCTTCTGGGCTGAAGCCATCCTCCTGCCTCCACCTTGCAAACTGCTTGTATTACGGGCATGAACCACTGCACCTGGCCATGAATTTTCATATAATGGGCAGACCGAGGCAAAAAAGCATCTAGGCCAAGAAACTTTCATAACATGACCAGTAGAGCAGGAATTCTTCTTCACTTGTTTTCTTGTTTTCACCCACCTTGGATAACCACTATCCTGATTTCTATTACCAAGAGAGCTTTGACTTCTTTAGAAATGTACATAAATGAGATATTGCAGAAAATACTCATTTGTTTGCCTCAACTTTATGTCTGTAAGATTTATCTATATGGTTGCACATAAAAATGAGCGACTCCTTCTCATTGTGTTATGATATTCAATTTTATGAATACTCTACAATTTCTTTACATGCTATATGCTTTTTTATGGGGGGGCAGGTAATATACAACAACTTGCTTCCAAAGTAGTGTTGCTATGAGCATTACTTTACATAGTATTGATAATATATGGCTGTATTTGAAGAAGTATACGTATAGAATAAGAATTGCCAGATCATATGATGTTCCTAAGCTTGATATGAATAGATATTGATAAACTTTTTTCTGAATACTGACTTTGCAAAAAAGTGATTGTACCAATTTGTAAGATTACAAGTGGAATTTTTTTTGCATTTTTGATAAATTATCTTTATAGATATTTATGTGGTAGAGATATTTTGATGTATACATACAACATGTAATAATTAAATAAGGGTATTTGGGATATTCACAACCTAAAACATTTATCATTTCTTTATGTTGAGAAGTTTTCAAATCTTATCTTCTGGCTGTTTTTTAAGTATGCAACATATTGCACTAAGTGTGCAATGTATTAACTATTGTCAACCTACTGTGATATTGAACATAAGAACTTAAGGTGCCAAGATAAATAAAGGTTGGGTAATGAGAATGACATACAACTAAGTTCATTTAAAAATTGCTAGACCATTTTTAAGTGTTGTAGTTGCTTCATATCCTTGCTAGTATTTTGTGTTATCCATCTTTTATTTTCTTGCATGCGTATAGTAGCATCACATTGTGAATTTAATTCAAACACTTTTATTTATGTCAAAGAAGTCATATATATCACTTCTCACATTCTTTTCACCTAAACCCAACCACGCAGTTATAACCAGGGACAGGAGTGAAAGAAAAATGCAGTTTCTAGATGAGTGGCTGTGAGATGAGCTTAAGCTATAGGCTGGTGGAGGTGGAGAGGAATCTGTCACCGGGACAGACATAATTCATACTGGGGAATTGTTAAAGTCGTTTGCACAGTGCAGTGCTTTTGATATAAAATATAAAAAGAGCAAGACATACTATACATTACAAAGAAATGTTGGTACCTTTGAAAATGTACCACACATCAAAATAACAAGAGTGTAAAATATGACTTTAATAGATGTTCTCAGAACCACATGTACAAAATACAAAGAAGTTTAAAAGAAGAGAAAGGTCATGTTCAATGCTAAGGTCAAGGTTTTTGGGGAAAGACATGGTTAATGATATATTTGAGACATTTTTGGAAAATAGATTGTGTGTGTGTGTGTGTGTGTGTGTGTTTTAAGTGAAGATATTTCTTCTCTAAAGGACATTTCTGAAATAATTCAAGCAAAGGCATCCAAGAATAAGAAAAAAGGGATTCATGCTGTTCAATGAAAAGCAACAAAGTTTAGAACTCAGGATGAGTAAGAGAATATATATTGATGTGGAAACAAAGAGGTTTCTACATCAATGCATAATATCTGGCTAAGAGGACGAATTGCAGTGGAAAGCAGCTTTGAAGTCAAGCACACCCATGTTTGATGGTCAGCACTTTTATAGGCTAGTTTGATGCTGTGAAAGTTACTAATTTCCATGAATCTCTATTTCTGCAGTGGACATTTGAGGCAATTAAATCAAATGAATGGGAAATGAAGCATTTAGCAGAGGTTGATAATAAATGTTATGTTCTTGTCAATTCTTTTTTGCTGTTTCTTTGTGTCCTTAAAATTCTGGGGTCCACAGGAAATTTTTTATTTTGATAATTTATTCATTTGATGTACCAAAGTAGAGATTCCAAGTGCAAGAGTAAGGAGAGATGTGTATATAATGCTGGCACAATTTATGCCCTACCATCATAGACAATGTTTCATAAGCTAGTTGAATTTATTATTTATATTGTTCTCATTCATTAATAGTAACATTTTTTACCAACAATTTTCAATAAATAATGAAAAATAACTATAATGCTGTGGGATCTGTAATAAGTTCTGATGATGATATACAGATGATTGGATATAGTGTCTAGACTCAATAACATTTTACTAAGTATTAAAAGACCACTTAGATAAATAATGTCTGGAGTAGACTCCCAGCAAACTGCAGCATCCCTAAGGAGGATGGGTCTGACTATTAAAAGAAAAACAAACAAACAGAAACAACAACAACAAGAGGACCAATAAAAACATCCACAAAAAGACTCCATCCAAATGTCAGCAGCCTTAACAATTGACGCTAGATAAACAAAGATGAGAATCAGTGAAAAAAATGCTGAAAACTCAAAAACCAGAGTGCCTCTTCTTCTCCAAATGATTGCAACACCTCTTTTGCAAGGGCACAGAACTGGGCAGAGTCTGAGATGGCTGAATTGACAGAAGTACCCTTCCAAAAGTTGGTAATAACAAACTTTGCTGAGCTAAAGCAGCGTGTTCTAACCTAATGCAATGAAGCTAAGAGCCATGATAAAACATTACAGGAGTGACTAATCAGACTAACCTGTATAGAGAGGAAAATAAATGATGGAGCTGAAAAACACAACACAACAACTTTGCAATGCAATCACAGGTACCAATAACAGAATAGACCAAGCAGAGGGAAGAATTTCAGAGCCTGAAGACTGTCTTGCTGAAATAAGACAGACAGACAAGATTAGAAAAAATTGAAGGAAAAGGAATGAACAAACCATTTGAAGAGATGGAGAAAATGGAACCAAGTTGAGGGATAACACTGGGAGAAATGACTGATGTAGGTGATGGAGGGATGGAGGCAGCAAACCACCATGGCATGCGTGTACCTATGCAACACTCCTGCAAGATCTACACATGTACTCCAGAACTTAAAGTATAAAAAAAAAAAAGAAAGAAAAAAGGAAAACATACTTCAGGATATCATCCAGAACTCTCCCAACCTAGCAAAACAGACTAGCTTTCAAATTCAGGAAATACAGAGAACCCTAGTAAGATACTCCATGAGAATATCAAACCCAAAACATATTAATCAGCAGATTTTCCATCATCAAAATGAAGAAAAAAATGTTAAGGGCAGATATAGAGAAAGGCCCACCTATAAAGGGAAGCCCTTCAGACTAACAGTGGACCTCTCACCAGAAACTCTACAAGTCAAAAGAGATTGGAGGCCAATATTCAACATTCTTAACAAAAATAATTTTTGACCCAGAATTTCCTATCCAGATAAACTAAGTTTCATGAGTGAAGGAGAAATAAAATCCTTTTCAGACAAGCAAATGCTATGAGAATTCATCATCACCAGGTCTGCCATGGAAGAGACTCTGAAGGAGGCACTAAATATGGAAAGGAAAAACTGTTACCAGCCACTGCAAAAACACACTGAAGTGCACACACCAATGACACTATGAAGCAACTACATTAACAAGTCTGCAAAGTTACCAGCTAACATCATGATGACAGGAGCAAATTCACACATTACAATATTAACCTTAAATGTGAATGGGCTAAATCCCCCAATTAAAAGACACAGAATGGCAAGCTGGATGAAGTGTCAAGACCCATTGGTGTGCTGTATTCAAGACACCTATCTCAAGTGCAAAGACACACATACTTTCAAAATAAAGGGATAGAGGAAAGTTTACCAAGTAAATGGAAAGCACAAAAAAGCATGGATTGCAATCCTAGTTTCTGACAAAACAGATTATAAACCAACAAAGATCAAAAAAGACAAAGAAGGGTATTAAATAACAGTAAAAGGTTCAATTTGACAAGAAGAGCTAACTATCCTAAATGTATATGTACCTAATACAGGAACACCCAGATTCATAAAACAAATTATTAGAGACCTACAAAGAGATTTAGACTCCTAAACAATAATAGTGGGAGACTTTAACAGCTTGCTGTCAGTATTAGACAGATAATCAAGACAGAAAATTACCAAGGATATTCAAGAATTAAACTCAGCTCTGGATCACGTGGGCCTGACTGATATCTACAGAATTCTCTGCTCCAAAACAATAGAATACACATTTTTTCTCAGCACCACAAAGCACTTACTCTAAAAGTAATTATGTAAATAGATGTAAAACACTCCTCAGCAACTGCAAAAGAACTGAAATAATATCGCTTAGACCACAGCATAATCAAATTAGAGCTCAAGATTAAGAAATTCATGCAAAACCACCCAACTACATGGAGATTGAACAATCTGCTCCTGAATGATGACTCCTGGGTAAATCATGAAATTAAGGCAGAAATCAAGAAGTTCTTTGAAACTAATGAGATCAAAGAGACAATGTACCAGTATTTCTGGGATACAGCTAGAGCACTGTTAAGAGAAAAATGTGTGGCACTAAATGCCTACATCAAAAAGCTACAAAGATCTCAAATTGACAACCTAACATCATGATTTAAAAAAACAAGCAAAGAAACAAACAAACAAACAAAACTAGACAACCAAGGACAGACAAACCCCAAAGACAGCAGAAGACAAGAAATAACCAAAATCAGAGTGGAACTGATAGAGGCATGAAAAACACTTCAAAAAGTCAACGAATCCAGAAGCTGATTTTTTGAAAAACTGATAAAATAGATAACCACTAGCTAGACCAATAAAGAAGAAAGAGATAAGAATCAAATAGACACAAACAGAAATGATAAGGGGAATATCACCACTGACCCCACAGAAATACAAACAACCATCAAAGATAAACACCTCTATGCACACAAACTAGAAAATCTAGAAGACATGGATAAATTCCTGGATGCATACAGCACCCTCTGCCAAGACTGAACCAGGAAGAAGTTGAATCCCTGAATAGAATGAGACAGTAATAAATATAGCCTTAAAAAAAAAAAAACAAAAAAACAAAAACCCAGGACCAGATGGATTAGCAGCTGAATTATACCAGAGATACAAAGAGGAGCTGGTACCATTTCTTCTGAAACCATTTCAAACAATTGAAAAGAAGAGACTTCTCCCTAACTCATTTTATGAGGCCAGCATCATCCTAATACCAAAACCTGGCAGATATACAACAACAAAAAAAGGAAACTTCAGGCCAATATCCCTGATGAACATTGATGCCAAATTCTCAATAAAATACTGGGAAATGAAATCCAGCAGCATATCAAAAGGCTTACCCACCACGACCAAGTCAGCTTCATCCTAAGATACAAGGTTGGTTCAACATATGCAAATCAATAAATGTAATTCATCATATAAACAGAACTGAAGACAAAAACTACATGATTATCTCAATAAATGAAGAAAAGGCCTTGAATAAAATTCAACATCCCTTCATGTTAAAAACTCTCAGAAATTAGGTATTGATGGAACATATCACAAAATAATGAGTCATTTATGACAATCCTACAGTCAATATCATACTGAATAAGCAAAAACTGGATGATGCTCCTTGAAAACTTGTACAAGACAAGGATACCCTCTCTCACCACAAATATTCAGCATAGTATTAGAAGTTCAGGCCAGGATGTTTGAGCAAGAGAAACAAATAAAGGGTATTCAGATGGAAATAGAAGAAGTCAAGTCACAAGCATTCCTATATACTAGCAATAGACAAGCAGGGAGCCAAATCACAATAAACTCCCATTCACAATTCCTATGAAGAAATTAAGTATCTAGAAATATAGCTAACAAGGCAAGTAAAGGACCTTTTCAAGGAGAACTACGAACCAGTGATCAAGGAAACAAGAGAGTACACAAACAAATGGAAAAACATTGCATGCTCATAGATAGGAAGAATCAATATCATAGAAACGGCCATACTGCCAAAAGTAATTTATATATTCAATGCTATTCTCATTAAACTACCATTGACATTCTTCACAGAATTAAAATATGCTACTTTAAAATTCATACGGAACAAAAAAGAGCCCCTTTAGCAGAAACAATTCTAAGCAAAAAGAACAAAGCTGGAGTCATCACACTACCCAACTTCAAGTTGTACTACAAGGCTACAGTAACAAAAACAGCATGGTACTGGCACAAAAACAGACACATAGACCAAGGGAACAGAGTAGAGATTTCAGAACAAGACCACACATCTACAAGCAACTGATCTTCAACAAACATGACAAAAACAAGCAATGGGGAAAGAGTTCCCTATTTAATAAATGGTACTGGCAAACTGGCTAGCATATGCAGAAAATTGAAACTGGACCCCTTCCTTACACCTTATACACAAATTAACTCAAGATGAATTAAAGACTTAAATGTAAAACCCAAAACTACAAAAATCCTCAAAGAAAATCTAGGCAATACCATTCAGGACATAGGGAAGAACAACAATTTCATGACAAAACTGTCAAGAGCAATTGCAACAAAAGCAAAACTTGACAAATGGGATCTAATTAAACTAAAGAGCATCTGCACAACAAAAGAAATGGTTATCTGAGTGTAGAGACAACCTACAAAATGGAAGAAAATGTTTTCAATCTATGACAAATATCTAATATCCAGTATCTACAAAGAACTTAAATAAATTTATAAGAAAAACTCACAAACAACCTTATTAAAAAGTGGGCAAAGACACGAACAGACGCTTCACAAAGAAGGCATTTATGTGGCCAACAAACATGAAAAAAAAAGCTCTACATCACTGCTCATTAGGGAAATGCAAACCAAAACCATAATGAGATACCATCTCATACCAGTCAGAATGGCGATTATTAAAAAGTCAAAAAACAACAGATGCTGGTGAGGCTGTGGAGAAATAGAAACTTTACACTGTTGGTGGGAATGTAAATTAGATCAACCATTGTGAAAGACAGGGTGGCAATTCCTCAAAGACATAGAATCAGAAATACCATTGACCCATAAATCCCATTAAAGGGTATATACCTATAGGAATATAAATCATTCAATTACAAAAATACATGCACAGGTACGTTCACTGCAACACTATTTGCAATAGAAAAGACATGGAATCAATCCAAATGCCCATCTTGATAGAATGGTTAAAGAAAATATGGTACCTACATACCATAGAATCCTCTGCAGCCATAAAAAGTAATGAGATCATGTCCTTTGCAGGGACATGGTTGAAGCTGGAAGCCATTATCTTCATCAAACTGATACAGGGACAGGAAACCAAACACCGTATGTTTTGACTTATAAGTGGATGCTGAATAATGAGAACACATGACACAGGGAGGGGAATAACACAAACCTCGGCCTATTGGGGGGGAGTCCTACAGTATTATAGGACAGTCGTGCTACAATATCACATTTTTACTCTAACTTTTCTGTGTTTGGATATACAAATACTTACCATTGTGTTAAAACTGCCTGCAGTATCCAGCATAGTAACATGCTGTACAGGTTTGTAGCCAAGGACTAATAGGCAATACTCTATAGCCCAGATGTATAGAAGGCCATACCATCGCAGTTTGTGTCAGTACACTCTATGATGTCACACAATGACAAAATCGCCTAAAGATGCATTTCTCAGAACATATCCTCATCGTTAAGCAACACATGACTATCATCATCCTAAAGATTATTTCTCAGTTCCTTCAACTGCAACCCACTATTCTACTGGAACCCTTGCAAGGTGGTAAGGTATGGGAGAAGGAAAGCTCTCAGTAATCTTTTAATTAAACTTCAGCCTTCTAGTGGCCCTTTGGCTCATGTCTTTACCTTCACAAATATTTCTCAGTCGTACAGTACCCTCTCCTCTGTTCTCTTTCCTGTTTTCAGTGTTCCTAATCTATTTCCTTGAAACCTTGACATCTGTTGACTAGATGTTTATTTTCTCTTAGGTGAGTTAGGGAGGCTGAAGTCTTTGGCAAACTGTTTTACTCGGCAGAATAGAGCTTTTTTATGGAGAAACCTCTGAACAATTATTATTCTTCCCCTCCACCTTCCAGGGCCAAGAGTGAATCTTTCTCACATACTCTGGATAAGAATCTGATTGGTTTCCTGGAAATATTCCTGACAAAATGTGTGACCCCACCCCATGATGTGACCTCCAGTAGTCTCTATCTCTCAGGTTCTAGAAAACCATCAAGTTTTTTATTTGGTATTTCTCTTTGTTTGCAGTTTCAGAAGCCTGTTTTCTAAAGTAGATACCAGCTATGTCTCTTTGGATGTGCCTGTCTCTATAGATTTTGAAGTTGTGATTTTCCCATGAGATCAGTTCTCTAATGGGTTCAAACAGGTTCTTGATTTTCAGTTTGTCCAGCTTTTTCTCAAAAAAAAAAAAAAAAAAAGAGTGATAACTTTCATGTGTTTCCATGTTGAAGATGAAACTGAAACTTGATAACACTTTTGATGCAAACATGTTTCTATATGTAGACCAGCTATTTTTCTTGTCTTATCTCCATCTACTGCTATATAAGGCAAGATGTCATAATAGTAGTAACCCAATATCACAGTACTTAAGCTACTGAACATCAAATGATAAACTCAAAGAAGAATGAATGCAAAAAGTTACATAAATCTTTGTGTTCCCCTTTCATTGGGAGAATGAGGGTTTTGCAGTTGTACAATGGCTATTTGCATGAAACATGCATAATGTAGTTGGTAAGTTTATTCAGAAATTAACATAGCTTAATGTGCAGGTGATCATATCTGAGTTGTTATTTCTTCTCTCAATTGAAGCATTTTAAACATTCCATGTTAAAATATTTTGGATTTATAAGAAAACCTCCGAAGGTAGTACAGAGTGTTTCCAATGCATTTCATCAAGATTCTGCTAACATAAATGTAATATACCATGTCACATTTATTGCAGTAACATCAGTATAATATTATTGACAGAAATAGACTTTATTTTGATTTCTCTAGTTTTTCCACTGATTTCCTTTTTTTGATCATGTATCTAGTCTTGAATACCACATTGCAGTTAGTGGTGGTGTCCCTGTCTCTTCCAATCCGTCACATATATATTTTTTTCATCTTCATCTTCCCACTTTTGAATACTACTTGTAAACTGTTTTGTAGAGTGTTTCTCAGTTTGTTTTTTTCTCTGACTTTTTCATGATTGCATTCATGATTAAATTGTTATTTGGGGGGGAAGTGCCAAAGAGAAAACATGCCCATCCTGTACATTACATGTAGGGTACCTAATATCAAATTAATTAATTCACTCTGATGATAACCTTAATCACTTTTTTTAAGGTGGTGTTTGTTCTGTTTAATCACTTTAGGGTTTCTACTTTTCAATTTTCAAACTCTTACATTCTTATTTTTAAACTCTACATTACCATTGCCAGAATCTAAGGACTCCTTGGCATTGCAGAGCAGAATTTTATATATATATATATATACAAAAACAAAAATAAAAATAAAAAAACTGGATGCTACATTTCTCAGATTACCTTGACCTGTTTGATTCCTTGTTGAAGTCTTCCAATATGAATAATTTGTCCAATATTTGGACAGGAGGTCACAGAGGCCAGTTGTGGTAAAATTACAGATTTCCTTGTAGCCTCTATTTTCTCAGATCTCTCAATGAATTCAAAATTTGCAGCAGTGAGGATGAATATGAAATTTTCCCACAGTTTTCTGTGACTTCTTAATTTGTGGTCATGGTGGCCAGGCACATTAGCTTCTCTGAATTCTCTCCGAACTATGATTTAGTCATATCTTCCAGTGCTTGAATCTGTTTTTTACATTCTCTATATGTAGCTTTTTAAAACTTCTCTTCTTTAGCTCCTTCCACATTCATCCAAATTTCAATTCTCATATTAAATTTTTTTAATTTTATATCATTTAATATATTTCTATTTCCCGAAATGACCCCAAATAATAAGACAGTTGAAAAGACAGAGAAATTTACTAGATCATTTTTATATATGAAACCATGAAATTCAAATTATAGAACTAAAAAATGCAATATCTAAAAGAACACTAATGTTTGTTTAACAGCAAAATAAATATAACAAGTGATAGCACAAGAACTGGAAAGAAGACAATGAAATACCTAACCTGAAGGATGTAATCTATAATTGAGCATATTAGAAGTATATGGAAAAATGAAAAGACTTAAAACACACGTAACTGAATTCCCTGAAAAAAAAAAGGAGGAGGGAACAGAAGATTTATTTGGGAAAAAGATCCAGTTATTTCTGAAAATAGAAGACAAAACCCAAGCCAAAGATTTGGGAAATTCTGCAAATCCCAGCAGAAATAATCATACAAAAAACAGATTTTGGCCCATTAAAATAACATGAATGAAATCAGACACATCCTCCACTTAAGGAACTCTACTTTTGTTATCTTGATGCACCTAAAACTTTATTATTCTTCCTTGCATTTTTCTGTATTGACTCCTAGATTTCTTCAGATCCAATTCCTCTTTCCTAATTTTTTTAACATTGTCTAATTTTTAAACTCATTCATTGTCTTTATTTTTAACTCACACATTTTTATTCATTGGGCTTTGATGTGTATCTTTTAAAAATCTATTTATTATTTCATTTCTTAATCATATTACATTACTCTTAAAAGCTAGAGCTAATGTTATTAGGGCTCAAACACCAGACTTTTCCTTTTTCTATATGAGTGACTTTGGTGAATTGGACTCCATGTTCTTTACTTTCCCTATGCATGAAATGAGGTAGTAGCAGTACCATTCTGATAGGAGAAAACATAGAAATAAATGCACACATTTAGAAATGTCCCTGACACATATTCTGTATATTATTTGACATTTAATTTATTTGACAAATAATAGTTGTATATATGTATAAAGTACAATGTGATATTTTTGCATATGTATACATTGTGGAATTATCAATGTAAGTAACATATTAATCTAACATAGATATATTAGTAATCAATTCTAGATACATTAAGTTTTAGATGCATTAAGTCAATGAAAAGTTCTAATACACAACTAACACATCTTATCAATCTAATTAACATACATCATCATATACTTATTTTTTGTGGTAATAACATTTGAAATTTATTCTCTGCAGTTATGATATACATAATACATTATCATTTACTACAGTCAACACACTGTTTGATAGATCTAAAAACCTTGCCCCCTTGTCTAACTAGAACTTTACCCTTTTGCCAATATCTCTCCATCACTGCCCACTTGCCTCAGGTCTGGTAACAACCATTTTACTATCATCTACTCTTATGAGTTCAACTTTTTTGTATTCCACACATAAGTGATATCATGCAGTATTTGTCTTTGTGTGCCTGACTTATTTCACTTTACATAATATCGTTCAGTTTTATCTTTATGGCTGCAAATGACAAGATTTTCTTCCTAGTTAAAGCTGAATGGTATTCTATTGTGTATACATAGCATATGACATTTTCTTTATCCTTTCTGGATATGTTGATGTCTTAGCTATTGTGAATAGTGCTGCAATGAGCATAGGAGTACAGATATCTCTTTGACATACTGATTTTAATTCCTTTGGATATATACTCCATACTGAAATTACTGCCTTATCTGGTAGTTCTAATTTTAGATTTTTCAGAAACCTCCATTCTGTTTTTCTTAATGGCAATACCAGTTTACCTTCACCAAAACAGCATATAGGAGTTCATTTTTCTCCACATTCCCTCCAGCATTTTTTCTAAAGACTTTATTGTTTTATCTTTTATATTAAGATTTAAAATTCTTCTGGGATTAATTTTAGTATATAGTGCCATTAAGGGATTGACATTCATTTTTACATTTACATAAGCTATTCCCATCACCATTCCTTAAAAAAATCATTTTCTCAAAGTTGTACACTGTCTCTGTGTGTTATATTAGTGGTTTGATTTTACATTGTATATTTTGATGTATTAGCCTATTTGCTTATCCTTGAGTCAAACTACAGCAAATATGGTTCTGACATCTATTTAGTATCAATCTTGTATCTGATGTGTTTATCTCTCAGTGTTTTCACTTTACAGGAAAGCCTTGAGTATTCCAGGACCTTTACATCTTCATGCAAATTTTCAATGGTACTTGAAAATTTTCACAAAATGACTTTCAAAAATTTTTATTCAGATTGCATTAAATCTAAATATCTTTATAGGGAAAATCATGTTATTTATAATATTGTATCTTTAAATTCAATCATGAGTGTGGTATACCTACCATTTATTTTAGTCTTCTTAACATATTACTATTACATAGTTTTCAAGGTAGATGTCTTACATCACTCATTAAAGAGATTCATACATGTGTGCATGATTAGTTGCTTTTCTTTAATTATGACATTGATTTGTAAAGGATGATCCCAACTAAAAAAATAAAATGAAATACACGATTATAAAAATAAATATTGGAATTTTTTCTGGTTTTATTACTTTGAACTTTTTTTTTTTAACTGAGAATGTGTCAATAGGGGAGACTGAAGTTATGTAATAGATAATTTTCCGGATAGCAAAAAATAAAGCATATATGGTAGTCTCCTTTAATCTGTTGCTTTGTTTTTCATGATTTCAGTATCCATGGTGAATCATCATCAGAAAATAGGTGAATACAGTACAATAAAAATACTAATATTTTAAGAGAGAGAGAATGAACATTCACATAACTTTTATTATATTGTTATGTGTTCTATTTTCTTACTAGTTATTGTTGTTAATCTTTTTCTAATATGTAAATTAAATTTTATAATAAATATGCTAAAGGAAAAAATCAGAATATATATACAGAATTTACAGGGCTAAATACTATTAGCAGTTCCATGCATCCACTGAAGGTTTTGAAACATACTAACGGTAGATAATGGAGAAATACTATATACCTTACTTAAGATAAACTACATATGATTACAGAGCTGTTTTATAAATTAGATGATAAATTTTATGTGCTAAAAATTGTTCATAACAAATAAAATAAAATAATGTTTATTTTTATTATTGGAAATGTTGCTAATTGGTAAAAATTAATTGTTACCTCTGTTACTTATACCAATTAGCAGAATTCAGAATACGATATTTTGCTTAGATTTTATTATATTTTAATAATAATAAAAGTGGTAATACACAATTGTAATTGTTAATATTTATTTAGTGTTTTAAGAGTATAGAATAAAGGAAGTAGGATATTATAATTTAATTAAGGCTATGTATACTATTTCTTTCAAACAGGATTATACTTAGTTATTTAGTGTCTTTGACGGTGTGGACATCTTTTGAGGGTGACATAAGTATAGACAAAAATCAAAGCGATTACCTTTTCTCTTCTTTTTTTTGTTTTTTTAAGACAATGTCTCACTCTGTTGTGCAGTCACACGATTTTGGCTCACTGCAGCCTCGAACTCCAGAGTACAAGGGATTATCCTACCTCAGCCTCCTAAGTAGCTGGGACTACAGGCATGTGCCACCACAACTGGCTTTTTTTAATTTTTATTTTTATTTTGTAGAGACAAAGTCTCACTATGTTGTCCAGGCTGATGTCTAACTCCTGGGATCAAGCCATCTGCAAACCAGAGCCCCCGCAAAGTGCTAGGATTACAGGTATGAGTCATCACTCCAGCCCTTACTCTCTTTTATGATTGGGAAAATACCAGTTCTATTAAGGGAAATAAGACATAACATTACAGTTACAAATCTAGTAATGATTATCTAGATAAAGTGACTATTCTGTTTACAGCATTCTATAGTCTATAATCATTAACCACATTGTTATCAACCACAGATAAATGTATCACATAATTGTTAGAACGTGTTTGAGGTGCAGGCAAGGAAAATGCCACTTTCAAATAAATATTAGAAGAATATGCAGCTCAATGTGCAAGAATTAAATGTGAGCTCAGGAAGTCCCAGTGAAGACAATAACCTAAGACAGCAGAGTAGTTACAAACATAGGCACAGAACCAGACTTGCTGAATTCAAATATTGACTATTTATTAGCTGCATAATGTTGGCAAACTACTTAAGCCTGTTTTGAACTGACATTACTATCCATAAAGACTGGATGTGCTTAGCACATCAGATGAGTTACGTGTATGTTACATATTATAAATAACTGTGTGAAATAATCCCCAGTTGCAGTTAGATAATGGTTGCTTTCATCTTTCTCTTTAAGAAGTAACAGAATGTCTCTGGGGATATGGACTAATGTTATGCCCGTTAGTAGTCTCCTCTCTGATAATATAAATCACAGCCTTATAGCTCTCTTTTGATGCAAGAACTTAAAAAGATATAATCTATCTTTGTGAGAATAGAGAAGCAATATATCTTTGAGTTGATAGTTGAGCAACCGATTTGAGATTTCCGCAAGATAAAAGAAACACTGAATTTCAGCATATATGCAAAGGTGATAGGTAACTACTTTTCACAATGAGGACAGAAGGCTAATATATATCTCAGATATCAAATTCTATCATAGTCTTAAATTATTTGAGAAAAGGGAAAATTTATTTAGATCACATTTTACTTTCCTTTTTCTACTAGATAGAAATGTAGTAAGATTCTTAAATGTGGAGATGTCCTTGGGTAGAGGATATGAAGAACAGTAAATGTGGCTTTGTAAACTAATCTAGAGAACTTCATATTATATGATCACTCATCTGTGCTCAAATCTATCCTGTAAGAAGAAAAAAGAGTTGTATGAAAATGATGTACCAAATGGAAATAATTTCTGAGTCGCAGAAATAACACCTCGAATTCTAAATGCATGCTCTTCCTGCTCATTATACCAACTTCTCAACCTTTCTCCTAACAGGCTTCCCTGGCCTAGAACGAGAATATCCCTGGCTCTCTATCCCCTTCGCCTGTATTTACATGATGGTACTTTCAGGGAACTGCCTGGTGCTGCATGTAATTCATACGGAGCCGAGCCTTCATGAGCCCATGTTCTACTTCCTGGCCATGCTGGCTCTCACTGATCTGTGTATGGGGCTGTGCACAGTGCACACGGTGTTGGGGATTCTATGGGGGCTCAGCCAGGAGATTAGTCTGGATGCCTGCATTGCTCAAACCTTCTTCATTCATGGTCTATCAGCTATGGAGTCTGGAGTCCTCCTCGCCATGGCCTTCGATCGTTTTATAGCCATCTGCAACCCTCTGAGGTATACATCTATACTCACCAACATCAGAGTCATCAAAATTGGGCTGGGAATTTTAGTTAGGAGTTTTGTGCTCATCATGGCTCCCATAATCCGCCTTAAGTTTTTTCATTACTGCCATTCTCATGTCCTCTCACACTCTTTCTGCCTTCACCAAGAACTGCTGAGACTAGCCTGCTCTGACATTCGCTTCAACAGCTTCTATGCCTTGGCTCTGGTGATTTGTACCCTTTTGTTTGATTCCGTGTTAATTATCATATCCTACATTCTCATCCTGCGTTCTGTTATGGCTATTGCAACCCGAGAGGAGCAGCTCAAGTCCTTGCAGGCCTGCGTTTCTCATATTTGTGCCGTCCTGGTCTTCTACATCCCAATCATTGGCCTCACCATGGTGCATCGCTTTGGGAAGCACCTCTCTCCTGTGGTCCAGGTCCTCATGGGCAACGTCTACATCATCTTCCCACCTCTCATGAACCCCATCATTTATAGTGTGAAGACGCAACACATCCGTGGCAGGATTCAGAGATGGTTCTTGAAGAGAAAGTAAAATACTTTAAATCAAATAGGGGTAAGTGTCTCAGATACAGAATGTTATGGCAAGTTAGGGAAAGAAATATGTTTATATAAGGAAGGTAAAATAAGACAACTAAACATTAAGACTTTATATAATATGGCATTGACTGTAAGCATTATATGGATCAAGACTTGTTTTATTTCCCATGTTTTTGCATTCACGTATAATATTGAAATTTCTAATAGCAGAGTTATGCATCACATGTCCCTACAATTTCTGTCCAAGAAAAGATAATATTTTAATTGTCCATATGCATTTTTCTTGTAACTAATATCTACAAAGAAATCATCTAAGCACACATTATATATTCATCAAAAAAGCACAATTTACCTCAAATGGGTCTCATCACACTGCTTAATAGCTCACTCATGAGCCATTCCAAAACATTATCACTCTTCTCACTAATCTGTCAATAGACAACTCTGTTACTTTCTTTGCAGAGAACCTTTTGTTATCATCATTTCACAAATAAATTTTGTTGTATATATTTAAGGTATACAACATGGTATTATAAGATACATATATAGTAAATGATTACTATATTAGAACAAATGAATATACTCATAATCTGATATAGTTACCCAACTCCATCAACCCCATGTTCAAAGCAGCTATACTTTACACATCAGCAAAAATCACGAATAATACATTATTATTAACTGTAGTTCTCATGTTATACTTTGAATATGTTATCTTGCTCATCCTACATATTTGCTACTTTGCATTCTTTGACTTACATCTTCCCACTTCTTCCCCCGATCTTTGTTACTATCAATTTATTCTCTATCTCTATATATTAGACATTTTTTCCTTTCTAGACTTCACATATAAATGAGAATGTATCATCATATTTTACATATCCATAAATAGTCACTAACATCATGATCTTAATTCTAGCCTTATGGAAATTGGTATTATTTTACTGTCCAGAATAAATGATCCACTTATCTGCCTAGCTGTTACTGCTCATTTTTTCATTTTTTCTGGATTTGATAAATATCAGCAAGCAAGACTTTTTTTTATAGGATAATTTCTTGTATTTCTTAATAATTATGGAAAACAAAAATTCTAGTAATTTGGAAAATAATAAAGCCTAGCCTAAACTGAAAACCTTGTGGAATTGTCACTCATAAATATCTTTAAATGGAGAAGCTTTTGTTAACCTTCTCCTAGAATATATTTTTTAATGAGGGTTATAAACTAATATCTCCAGCAAAAAGTAAACTTCAACATCCTTACCCTCATACCTCCAAAAAAAATCCCCAGAAAATTTAACATATATGCTACTAGATAAAGCTAATCTTGATTACTTCATGGAACTGCTCATAAATTTTTGAGAATAAACTTGGTAAATCTCCTGAAAAAAAATTTCCAGATTAAAAAAGTTTCAGATATTCTCACTAATATTTGCCTTCCCTTTTCTAAAAGATATATTTTGACTCATTTATCTCATTACTAATCTTTATAGCTTATCTTGAAGAGGCAGTGCTGGTTTGACATAAATGTGAAACACATTAAGGATATGTATGAGATAAGCTGACCGGCAACAAATATAAAAATACATAAACTGATAACTCTTAAATCCCAATATAAATCAGAAAATGTACAAGATGGAGATATAAGAAGATTTTGAGAACTATTTTACTCAGGGAAAATGTAGATTACTTGAGTCCTCACTTATATTTTGAAAATGTAAGGCTTGAAGAAATCATAATTTGTATAGTAGATTGATTAAAAAAATCAACACTAATAACAACTTCTAACCTCAATGGTAAAATGGCATTCAAGTTACAACATTATATTCGCCCTTTTCAACTTCCAACTAAAATGCATTTAATTGTTTAGCAAAAAGTAAAGATGTCAGAACAACTGGGAAAATCAGAAAAATTAGTCAAATGATTAAAAACTTGGAAGCCATTTCCACAGTGTAAATAAAGCTCCAGTATAAATGTGGCTGGCCAAAGACCTATGGTTGATATGCTTCTTCAGTTTGTGAAATGCATAGAATTGTCATCCACAGACTAATTAGGGAAATAGTTTTCAATCCGCCTAACTTATAGTAAAAGAAATGGAGTTTAAAACAGCAATGATTTTTTGTTTAAAAAGCATTTTTTTACATAAATTTTTGTTTTTATTTTGTGTAAGTAAAGAGTAAAAAAATAGCATAACACTGCAATATTATACTTATTACTCAATAAAATAAGTGAAGAAAAGTAAGATATTAATATATAATAGAAAGCAATGGAAGCTATGCAATTATTTACTGAAAACTTGCTATAAATGTGTAAAACTTAACTGCTTTTTCTAATAATCTGTTAAAATTATAAGCAACCAACAAGGAATACATTTTTAAAATAAGCCTTTCCTTTACTGTAAAAAACACTATTTAAAAGTAAAACAACGTAAAAAATCTTATGCAAAAATTTAGCAACCGTGTGCACAAACATGGGTGACACATATAGAAGTCATTAGCACCCTCATAGGGGCTGGTAAGAGCAGACACTTGAGAGCAGAAACACTTTCCTCACTCTAACTGTATTTTCTCTCCTAAAACAACTCTACAGCTGCATTGTAATTAAACAAATGACAACATGTTTAACCTAACCAAATGTTTATAGCTTCCTAGGGAAGGCTAAAAGTCAGGAAACAAGAAAAAATTTAAAAATACTTTATAGGTAATACCTTGGTCTAGCTTTTAAGATTACTAAAACATATTATAAAGCAATATTATTTTATATAGTAAGGTATGTGATAGAAGCCACAAATACTTCAATATAACAGAACATGAAGTACAGAAATAACAATAGATACATAGAAATAATAGTGAAAAATTTAGTGATATTAAGTGATACTTTATGTTATTTGGAAAAATATGGTTATGTTATAGCCATCTGGGAAAATTTAAAGCTCAATGTACACCTAACATTTTAAACGAAATACAAATATTCCAAAATTCCAAAATAACCTGTAACTAGATCAATATTACGTGTATAAACATTGAACTTTGAAATTAAAGAAAAGCTGTTTTTTGAAACAGCATTTTTGAATAAGCTATGCCTTCTACATGATGACAGAAAATAAGAATTTATAAAGTGAGAATAAATACATTGACTGCATACACTTGAGTTATGAGGAATATCAAACTATTAAAATATTTACACTTTAACAAATGACAAGAATTAGTTTACATAGAGAATGAAGTCTATAAATTAACATGGTAAAAGAAAAAATAAACCCATTGTAACAAGACAAGATTTAAACTGTACTTAGAAAAGAAATTCAAATTGTTGACAAATATTAAAGAGGCTCAACTTTACTTAAAATTAAACAATGAAAACTTTTCAAATATAGGTCGAAATTATTACATATTTTATTTACGATTGGAAAAATAAATATAATTATCAATGTCTATTAGACCTGAGGTTGTAAAATTCTACAGACACTTATGTATATTTTAATATGGATATAAATTAACAAAATATTTTTAAAGATAAGTACGTCATTGCTACCCAAATATTAACTCATCACACATATTAACTCTGAATTCCCTTATTTTGGTTAGATGGATAATCATTAAAATAAGTACTATTCTAAACCTTCTATCCTTTAGAGTTTGTTCCCTACTGCTTACTACTATTATAGCAATAATACAAATATTTTATGGCTTCTCAGAGTCTCAGAATGATGAAAAATCTTTAGTAACTAGGAAAACTTTTAGGGTTCTCATCCTAAGAATTAGTATAACCAGCATATATTTTTACCTGTACTCATTACAAGTCTAATGAGCTGGAATAATGGACTCTTAACTACATTATCTTAACAACTACAATTTTAGCCTTATGATTTATTATGTTATACAGAACTTGCATGGATATGTTTCTGTGTTCATCTATGTTTCCTACAGAAGAAGTTTCATTTTGTTCACTGTTGTATATTTTGTTTCTAGCAATTTTCTAAACATGGTAGAAATGTGATACATATTGATCAAATTAGACATCAGTTGAAAAAAACAAAACTCTTTTTCTTTTGCTTTTTTTTTGGTTTAAACTTGAACATTTTATCTTATTAATGTATATGAAATTGCAATTTATAATAAATATAAAAAAGTGAAGAAAAGAGTAAAGTCTAGGACTTAATACTTTTTGTTTTTTTTTTTTTTTTTTTTATTTTTTTTTGCTTGTTTATTTGTTTGTTAAAGAGACAGAGTCTCACTCTCTCTTAAGGCTGAAGTGTAGTGTAATAATTATAGCTCAGTGCAGCATTGAACACCTGAGCTCAATGGATGTTCCTGTCTCTTGTGGAGACAGAATCTCTCTATATTTCCCAGGTTGATCTCGAACTCCTGGTCTAGAACAATCCTCTTGCCTCCTCAGAAGATTTCCAAAGAACTGGGATTTTTCTCATGAGCCACTGCACCTGGCCCAGATCCCTAATTTTTAAAGATGAACTTTTTGCAAATCACACTGCCACGTGTGTACCTATGCAACAATTTTGCATGTTCTTCACATGTACCCCAAAACCTAAAATGCAATAAAATAAATAAATGGAAAAAAAAAATAAAAGCTATGTCATGAAGGGACATTAGCAGTAGCTCGCTTAATAGTATTTTCCCAAATTTTATAAGATTTTTGAATTAGATAAACTTAGAAATGTTTTTGTTTTGTTCCAAATGTATTCTATATTTCCCTAATAACAAAATGTAACAAGAAAGAGAAATCAATAGATGGCTTAGTAAGTTACAGAAATACTTGTCCCCAAAAAAACTCTAAATCTTATCTGAATGAGGGTTTATAGCTCTCTTTTTCATTTACTCTTTCTCAAAAAGATCTCTCAAGGAGTAAGCTTAAATTGAGTTTCAGAAAATAATTTGTGGGAAGAAGGCCATGATTTTCCTTTGTACCCCAATATATCAAAAATTTCACCTGTGGCAGAATGGCCATTAGGCAAAGAAACAGTTTTGAAAATTGAAATGATATTTTCTGTCATGTTAAACATAACAGAGTATTTGGATCTGGTGAGTTATGCTCCTTTTGAATCAAACTTTAATCGCTATTTATTTGCTAAAATATGGCTATGTAAGCTAAATGTGGCAAGATTTTTATAGTCTAAATTTCACAAATGCTAGCTCTCTGTAGCTCATAACATAACCTGGTAGATTACATGGAATTTATGTGAAATCAAATGTGATTTATTAATATCAGAGAAAAATTTATTTCAATCAACATGGTAATTGCCATAAAATATCTTAATTTCTGTCAAAAAACTAACAACTCTACATCCCTTATTCAAAATAATTAGAGTCATGTGCATAAAATTAGGCTCTTGCATTTATATTACAATCAAATCTATAAAAGAGGTTACATACATATCTCTTTAATTTCAGAGGATATTATAATATTATTACATAATTATTACATAATTATTACATAATTCCTAGGAAGAATAACTACACCCAAATAAAAGGAGTACAGCATAGTGGGGAAGAGGACAGCCTCTACCTACAGAATGCCCAGTCTAATACCTGGCACCATCACTTACTAGTATATGTCTTTTGGTGGACTCTTAACTGCTAGTGTGCAGCACTTTTCTTATCTGTAAAATTTGGATACAAATGGACCTAAACAGAATTAAAAACAAAAATCACATGATCACCTCAATAAATGCAGAAAAAGCATTTGACAAAATCTGGCATCTCTTTATGATTAAAACTCTCAGCAAAATTGGCAATGCAAACAACATACCTCAATGTAATAAAAGCCATCTATGACAAACCCACAGCCAACATAATACTGAATGGGGAAAAGTTGAAAGCATTCCCTTTGAAAACTGGAACAAGACCAGGATTCCCACCCTCACCACTTCTATTCATCATAGTACTGAAAGTCCTAGCCAGAGCAATCAGACAAGAGAAAGTAATAAATAGCATCCAAATCAGCAAAGAGGAAATCAAACTGTCACTGTTTGCTGATGATATGATCATAATATGAAGATTAAAAGTTAGAAATTTTTCTACCAAATTAAAATATAATAAAAGATTGTTTAAATTAATGAAGCCTCAGGAATCTCTGGGACAATTACCACCTGTCAACAAAATAATTGGACAGCCAGTAAAAGAAGAATAAGATTGAGTAGAATATTATTTTGAGGATAATTATGTTTCTGATATTTTAGATAAATAATGACCATATGTTCAAGGAACTCAATAAATGACAAGGATAAATGGACAAAAAATACAACACTTCCATATATGAAAATGAAATCAGAAATCACTGAATATAACAAAATAATGAAATAAGCAATTGCTAAATACACTCAATGCACTGAGGGGGAAAAAAGGCAAATTATATTCATGGGTTAGTAATAAGGATTACTGACTATTTTTCATTAGAGACATTTTAAACCAATAAATAATAGTTACATGTTTTTAGGTTTTGTATGAAAATTCAGCCTATAATTTTATATTTTTAAAAGAAAAATCCTCACAAATTAAGGTCAGAGAGGAGGGACTTCTGGAAAAGCAATTATATCTCAGTAAATCCACTAATCATAAAATAAATTTTAAAAATCACTAGTAATTCCAAAACCAACATTTTGAGAATCCTGGAAATTAACTAAAAAAACAGCAAAAATTTGAGGACCATTTATTCAAAAGAAAACTGCTAAATTTTTATAAAAATTGAAGCATTTTATTTTGCTTATTTCAATTCCCTCTAGCAAGCACTGCAATATTCTTGAAAACTATCACTTTCAGAACCATTGTAGCTGTGAAACCTCGTAGGCATGTGGCCACCAAAAAGGACAGAGCAGCGTTGCTACTCCACAAAGTGGCTCCTCATCTCAAGCATTATTACCACTTGACCTCTCTTAGCTCCTTAAACAAATAAAAAAAATCATAATGCATTGTCCTTTGACTTGACTCCCAGCTCACTATGTGCAGGAAAGCCTATTCCCAATGCATTTATTGAAAATGATCAGAGGCAGTTGCTGAATGTCACAGTTGCCTGATTGTTTAACATCACATTTGCTGGTGTTATAATACTATTTGTGGCAAACAAACCTGGTTAAAAACATAAGTGGAAGACTTTAGAAATGAGATCTCCATAGAAAATTCTGAAAAGCTCTGACATATTCCTTGTAATGTACAAGGCAATGGGTATGTTCAGGGCTGTGCATATAGCCAGGAAGGACCTGCAAGTATTTCCACCTCTCATGTCTGGGTCATCTTGAGGACCTGCACATGGGGACATGAAGTCTAAGATAGAGTTGTAAGCTGCCAAAATGGTGAAGGAGTGCCATACCACATAGAGGAATTCCCTTGGCAAAGAGTAGAAAAATCATTGGTTCAAGGTATTTAAGGAGATCTCGGAATAATCACTAATGGATCACTAAAGTATCAAAGCATGGACTGTGAGGACACACAATTCGAGAAATAAATACTTTATATAACTTACAGAATTAATCTAAGAAGGTCACTAATAGCAACAACAAAAAGTAGCAAAAGAAAACAATAAAAACTGAAATATTACTTCAGAGAGACAGAAAGTCAATTTTTACAACTTTGCACTATGTTACATAAAAGTTTTCAATATTCAGAAACATAGAAGACACACAGGGACACAAGATAGTATAATTCACATACCAGGGTGAAAATGTCAATAGAAACATTACCGGGGCGGGGTGGGGGGGCGTACCAGATGTTTGACTAAGGAAGGAAACAATTTCATCTTAATCATTTTAAACATAAAGGAATAAGGAAAATGATAACTGAGGAATCTTTTTAAAAGTGTGACAACAATAATTCAAGAAAGAATTAAATTATTAAAAACAGAAAATCTAAGCTTATAAAAAAATAAAGTTAAAAATGACTACATCAGACTCAACAGCAGATCTGAGCTAGCAGAAGTAAGAAGCAATAAATATCAACATAAGTCAAATGAAGTTATCCTCTGGGAGGAACAGAAAGAAAGAATAAAGAAAAATTGCCTTACGAAAGAATTTGCCCTGTAATCGCAGCATTTTGGAAGGTGGAGGCAGGTGGATCACGACAGGCCAAGACGGTGAAACCCCGTCTCTACTGAAAACACAAAAATTAACCAGGCGTGATGGTGGGTGCCTGCTCTCCCAGCTACTCTGGAGGCTGAGGCAGGAGAATTGCTTGAACCTGGGAGGCGGAGGTTGCAGTGAGCCAAGATCACACCACAGCACTCCAGCTTGAGTGACAGAGCAAGACCCCATCTCAAAAAACAAAACAAAACAAAACAAAACAAAACAAAACAAAACAAAACAAAAACTAGAAAAAATTTGCAATGTATTTTTCTTAATTTTCAGGTAGATTGCCTGCACTAAGTTTATTTGCTCTTCTTAGTTTTCTTTTAGATTTCTCCAGTTAATTACACGTTTGATTGGCACCTCAGGCCTCTCATTTGACTCGCCACCATGTGACAGTCTCTGGAGACTCTATTCTTCATAGGAGAAACACATGAACACTAAGCACATATAAGCTCCGGGAGCAAGCAAGGTTAACATGGCTGTGCCAGAGGGACTTTGCTATATGTTTGTTTTCCTTTTCCTTTTGATTTTCTTTCTCCTAAGGGACCTAACAGTCTTCTCTTCCAGACTTGAAGGGCCTCCTGAGCATTTACATAGCAGGTTACAGAGCAACTATAACTAACAACTTGACAGAGAGATTTTCTGCTTCAATGGTAAATGCTGTCATAGTTTTTAACCATTACCACATATGCATTTTCACTAGATGCTGCAGTGAAAAGTGATCATTTGCAGATTTGCAGAGGATAAGTTACAACAGTTATTTACTTCTAATCTGCAACATATTATATACTGTAAAATGGTTTTCAAGATAAAGCAGGTGGAACTAAATGAGAAAGGAAGATGTGTTAACAAGTAAATAATGTTATACATTTCTAAAAGATGTGGACATTTGAATTAATGTGAATTTCTAGTAGAGAAGAGTAAATAATCATAGAGGACACACACATACACGCACACACACAAAACACAAAAACACACACATAGACACACTCAGGTATCTATATTCAATATGCTACTTTTTAAGGAAAAACATTGAAAATTTCTAATCAAGGGTTCTGGCTATGTAACGCATGGTCAAAACTATTTTAAAGGAAGATATTCTAAGAAGGCAATTGAAGTGAATGAAAGGTAGGCAAAAACTATAAATAGGCTGACCATCTCTAAATTCAGAAGCTTCAGTAATAAGATTAAACTTCTGTGAAATTATTAAGAAACTGAAGATATACAGGAACATCTGATCTCCACTGGAAATTTATTGGGAGTTTGCTGGAATTCTGTACCTTGTTTTTGGTGCTCACAGTCTGATGAAGGAGGCTGACATAAAAATAAACAAATGCAAAGAATACGGTAAGAGTTCTATGAGACGGTTAATAACTACTTGACTGAAGTATTAAAGTTAAATAAATGAGATAATGGCTGGGTGGCTATTGTTCCCACCAATAAAATACAATCAGGTAGAGGAGAATGAAAGAACTTACTGAATTTAGTTTGGGGTATATTTATGTGATGCCGCTAAAAAGCATTGACTATATATATATACACACACACATATATATATATATATATGTGTGTGTGTGTGTGTGTAGATAGATAGATATAATATGTAGTGCCTTCAAAAAAAACTGCATAGAAAATACCATGATATTCAAATAAATACCATGAATATCAATACCATGATATTCAACTGCTACTCTGAAGTAGCAGTTTCCAGCAAGGGACTTTCTGGACTGATCCAGAGACAAGCAAAACGTTAAAACCCAGACTCTCAGAAAAAATCAGGTATTTATTTGGTTAGAAACAGGCAGAATAATGGTGCCAACACGTAGTTACAAAGGTTTGGGCAGGTATTCCTGTTACCTTCGCAGATTGTCTGTTGAAGATAATGTCAAGAATGGACTTAATGAAATAAATGGATGTCTCCAGAGTTTCATTCAAATTAAGCCTGAGAGAAAACAGAGAAGGCTTTCTAGGAGGGAGGGGTGACTGCATAATCAGATCATACTTTGGGGATATTCTCCATAAATTTCTTAGTGTCTCACTTCTGGTGCCTTAACAGAAAGCTTCTCTGGGTTAGTAGGAAGTCATTTTACTTCTTTTCTCTTGATGTAGATTAGAAATGTTGCCATCTTATAAGTAAATTTATTAGAAACTAAATGATAATGGTTTTAAAATGTTTATATGTATTTACCAAGCACAATTATGCTTGTTTGTAATCTTAAGCAATGTTTCTTCACTTAAGTCTATGTATACATTTCTAGGTGGGCTAAGTTGTTTCTTATAAGTACATCTCTATACTTAAAATTATATCCTATTATTTTCCAATGGTCTTTTGTGTGTCTGATTCTCCCAGAAGCAGATTTATGAATGGAGCTTGGTAACCACATTTACAAATGAAAAACAGTCATTTAAGGAGTTGCAGAGAGGACAAGTTTAATAAATACTTTTAAATCTTTCATGCTTTGAAAGTTAAATATTTGTTGATTTTGTCTTAAGTTCCTATCTGTGGGGTTACAGGCTTCATCTGTTTTGTGTCTCTATATTCTAATAGGAGTTAAAGCTCTTACTGTTTCTAACGTATTTTATGACACATTAACTTTTTTCAATTCTTTACTATGAAACACCTTCAACATTCACTCACATAGGCCCAGTGTAGAATATCTTTAATGGTAAAATGCAGATACCATAAACAGGAAAACATTCTCCCATACAGGTATTATTTGGACATCCAGGCAAGGAAGCATTGTCATTAGAAGTATCTATTAATATTTATAAAAATATATGATAAGGACATATTTATCAATATATCTTAAGCTTTTACATCAACAAGGTTCAGGACCAGAAATTGCCATAATGCGAGAAAATATAAGTAAGCGTAGAGCAAATATTCTACATTCTTGGTGGGAGGTAGACGCTGGATTCTGGGAAGAAGGATAGAGAGCTGTAATCAAAATTAAAGGATATGGTCAGAGCAAGAGTCATAAGAAGCTATTCTTGCTGTGTGTCTGTTTTAAAAGGATGATTTACAGATGCTATGCTCGTCACTGTCATTATGCAGATGGATCCGAAAGCCAGAGCCAGAGCTGAGTCAATAGATGAAATCTATGAATTACAGAAAATGGACTGGACTTACTGATGTTTTTATTTATTGCAATTTTAAATGATTTGCTAGAATTAGGAAATAAAATATCTCATTATTTTTGCATGGTTGTGTTACTCTGTTCATCTTTAAATCTTAAGGAGTTAGCCTAAAATATGTATAAATTTACTTTTGATGGATAATAAAGCATTTATTGTCTTTAATTTTGATTTTTTTCTTACACTTTAGCATTAAGAAATCTTATTCTGAAATCCTGATTAAGCTGTACTTCCTAAGGGTAATAGTATTATTTAAAAGTAGTTGCATGTTGAAACATCCATTAATTATTTTGTGCATGAGAGTGTGTGCATGTGTGTGTCTTTGTTTCGTATATTATGTCAATTTCCTTGAAAACACATTTTAAGACTGTGTCACAGAATTCAACACTTGCTTTGGCACAAGGATGAAGTTACATTCTTACTAACTGCTTTTCTTAGAGGAAATAAAAATTATGTCATAGAATTAGACAATCTTGCAAAACTCAGAAAAAATAAAAAATAAATACACTAAATCTTCTCATTTACAGAAGAAGATGCTTGAGCTCAGAATGGTGATTTACCAGGAAATGTATAGATACTGAGGAATAAAGTCATTTCCTCAGGTAGGCTGTTACACAGTATGCCTGGAGTCTCCCACATGCAGAATCATGGAAAAATCATTTTGAAATCTTTCTTTGCCTGGGTACTTTGAACTAATCATACAACCTCTCAAGTTTTAACATGGGAGACAATGCTACACATCACCACATCTCATCCTTCTTCCTGATTGGTATACCTGGTTTGCAAGATTTTCACTGCTGGATTGGCATCCCTGTCTTCATCCTGTTCATCCTGACCCTGCTGGGGAACAGTGTAATCACTGTTACTGTAAAGCTAGAACCAAGCCTCCATCAGCCTATGTATTTTTTCCTTTGCATGCTGGCAGCGAATGACATGGCACTTGCGTCTTCCACAGCACCCAAAATGCTTGGCATCTTCTGGTTTAATGCTCACAGGGTTGTCTTTAATATCTGCCTGGCACAAATGTATTTCATCCACACGTTTTGCATTATTGAGTCAGCCCTCCTTGTTGCCATGGCCTTTGACCGCTATGTAGCTATTTGCATCCCACTATGTTATACAACCATCCTGACGACACCAGTGGTTGTTAAAATGGGTGCAGTTGGTGTAATTCGAGCTATCTTAATGGTTTTGCCCTGTCCTCTTCTTATTAAGAGACTGCCATATTATACTAAATGTGTCATCAATCATGCCTATTGTGAGCACATGGCTGTGGTGAAGTTGGCCAGTGCCAACACCTTCATTAACAGAGTATATGGAATCTCTGTGGCCCTTTCAGTGATGATATTGGATCTGGGGCTCATAGCCACATCCTATATCAAAATCCTTCAGGCAGTCTTTCGTCTGTCTTCCCAGAATGCCCGCTCTAAAGCACTGGGCACCTGTGCTGCTCATGTCTGCACTATTCTTGTCTCCTACACACCGGCAGTATTTAGCTTCCTAACTCACCGCATTGGCAAGAAGGTACCTCCAAGTATCCACATAATTTTTGCAAGCTTGTACCTTCTAGTTCCCCCCACAGTAAATCCTCTGGTATATGGTGTCAAGACCAAGCAGATTAGAGACCAAGTGGTGGGTCTGCTTTTCTCAAAGAAAAAGATTTCTACTAAATAAAACTTGTAAAGCCAGTCCTAATTGGTATTGTGACTGTTAAAGACATGGCTGCCCTGCTGAATAACTCAAATCAGGTCTCCAAACTATTCTTTCTTGCTTCTTGTACACCTTGTAGGAGAAATAACTGATGTACATTCACTTCACTTAATATTACCTTTTGTCAATGTTTTATGCTTTCAGTTTATATCTGTTTGAAATGAAAACAAATAAGAAATTATCAAAGCTTGCCACATGGGAGACATTTAATATATTTTAATAATTATTTTTATTTTATATATGGTTTTATATTGATAATTTTATTATTTTATATTTCATCCACTAATGTGAAATAACTATATAAGTATTACAAAAATTGAAGAATTTCAGTTGGTTTGGTCAGATTTCTTCTTGAAAAATGATATTACCAGCCAGGCATGGTTGCTTATGTCTGTAATCTCAACACTTTGGGAAGCTGAGGCAGGAAAATTGCTTGAGGAGAGAAGTTTGAGACCATCCTGAGCACCATAATTAGACCTCACTTATACAACAATAATACAAAATGAATTTGATATTGTGGTTTGCACCTGTATTTCCAGCTACTCTAGAGGCTGAAGTAGGAGGATCACTTGTGTCCAGGAGTTCCAGGCTCTTTATAAAAGAACAATTTATATCTGTACTCTTTAAGTGTGTATTGCAGATAGTTACTTTAAAGAGTACAGTATGGGAATGTTTTTTTAAAAAGAAGTTTAAAATGGAGAAACCTGGAAACATTATCTCAACCAAGTCATCAAGGTCAACATACACAGTGATAAATTATGTTGACGATAGGTTCCATTGATATATTATGATCAAAATGTCACTTTAACTCTGTTCTTACTTCCAAAATTACATAAGCAAACTCTAGTTCTACGAATGACATCAGATAAATTCCAGCAGGAGGGCATAATACCTGGATAATACCAAGGCCATCAGAATCAAGAAAAGTTTCAAAAATTTTCACAGCCAAAAGGAGCCTGAGCAGACAGGACAACTAAATGTAATGTGGCATCCTGAAGGAAACCTTGGGAAAAAGGGAAATTCGGCAAAAAATAAGAAAATGTGAAAAACACGATAGACTTTAGTTAATTATACTATATGAGTATTCATTTATTAATTACAAAAGGTATGCCAATCTAATGTGCAATGCTAACAATAGAACAAACTAGGTGTAGAGTCAGTGGGAATAATTTATACTATGTATGTACTCAGATTTCTGGAAATAACAATCAGCCCTGAGAATAAATTCAGTAATAATGCGTTCCAGTGCATAATTAAATATTTGATACTTTCTAGTGTGCAGATTATCATAAGGCACAAATAACTCAAGACTTGAGTGGTAATGATGATGATGACAATCAAAATTTGAGGAGAAGAATTGGTTCATTGTCATTGGAACTATCATCTTTAACACTACATTTATTCTGGTGTTAAATAACTTCATGCACTTAACATTTTTAACCAGAGAATAACACTGAAATTTAAGGGTGTTTTTGATTTAAGATTTATTGAGGTATTTTTAAGACAGTTTTACACCGAATAATTGAAGAAATATCTTGAGTTAATTGGACTACAAACAATCTTCATGATTTCGGTTTTTTTATGTCATCTATTAACTTATTCCATATTCCTATGTACTGAATCCATTTAACTAAAAATCCGAGCCTTACTGTCTTAAATGCAAACCTGCAACTTTATATATCAGCACATTAATATAGTGGTTAGTATAGATTAGTGTGACCATAAAAACAGTACAAATGATTTTTTTCAGATTTGTTAGAATTATAATACATTAGACTAAATTTTTTATGCAGTGATGACAATGTAACAAATTTTTTAAATAGATGAAAATATTAACATTTAGTGTTGTTTTTTTAAAAATATCCATTATTAAGAGCTGGGTAAACTTTATAATTTGTGCCTTTATGCCATCTATTAATTAAAAGTTATTAGCTCTGTGTTCTTCAATCAGTTTTGTAACCAAAACAAGTGAAATTGTTTAAGTAGGAGTCAAAATCTTACTGTTTTGTATGCAAAAGTAAAGCTATCTCAGCTCACAAAAAACTTAAGAAACCGCAGGTTCTAATCAAGAACGAGACCGCTTCAAAGCGACTTTTTGTTATTTAAAATGAGATAAATGAGAAATCAGTAAGGATTTTTAGAGTAGAAGATCTTGAACACTCCATTTCGAATTTGTTTGGTCTTTACCCCATAAACAATAGGATTGAGCAAAGGAGGGATGAGTAGGTAAAGGTTGGACAGAAGAATATGAATATAGCATGGAATATGGAACCCAAACCTGTGTGTAAAGAAGGAAAAGAAACCCAGGAGATAAAACTCAAGGAAGACACAAATGTGGGCAATGCAGTGTTAAAGGCCTTGAATCTTGCTTCCTTTTGAGGCAGATTGAAAACAGTTATAAATATTTGAATGTAGGAGAGTGTGGTGAAGATTACATCAAGTCCAAGTATACTGAAAGCCACAAACAGATCATAGATCTTATTAATTTGAACATCATCTGCTGCCAACTTCACGATGGCCATGTGCTCGCAATATGAATGTAAGACCACAGTGGTCCTATAGAATTTCAGCCAGCATTTGAGGAGAATGACACATGGAGCTACAAACAGGGCTGCTCTGAGTGTCACCCCAACCCCGATCTAAGTGAGAAACTGGTGGGTAAAAATGACTGCATGTCTCAGAGGATCACAGATTGCCACATAACCGTCCAGGGCCATGGCCAGCAAAATACCTAACTCAGTACACTGCAATGAGTGGATGAGCCACATCTGCAAGAGACAGGCATCAAGGTATATTTGTGGCAGGTGAAACCAGAATATTCCTAGCATTTTGGGTAGGATGCAGGTACTGAGAGCAATGTCTGTTGCTCCAAGCATTGCCAAGAAGATGTACATGGGCTCATGGAGGCTTCGCTCAGCTTTGATGATGACCAAGAGCAGGGAATTCCCAAACACAGCAATGATGTACATGGCAGAGAAAGGAATCCCAATCCAAAACTGCACAGGCTCCAAGCCAGGGATCCCAATCAGCGTCAGCACTGAAGGCATGAACACTGTGCCCTGGAGCTTGAGCATGTTGGCTTACAGCTGCTTTAGAAAGCCTTCCGGTTTAGTTAGCTTATTTGTTTTATTTCTTGTGCTATTGGTTCTCACCTGGATTTATAGAAATTTATATAATCAGAAATTAAGTATGGCTTTAAGGGTGTTTTGTTGAGCACACTCCTGTTCTGGTTAAATAGATCCAGGAATACCTCCTAAAGCCTCTCTCCCTTACTTTTTCTCTCTCTCATTTTGCCTCTATTTCAACACAAAAGTGTAGAATACTGCACACTATTCAATATACAAAGAAGACCTGCTCACAGTGTATTTCTTTGTATTTATCAGTTGAAGAATATCAGCTTGGTTTTCCAATAGGCTTAGAGATAAACAATACTAAATAAAATTGATTATATGTTAAATGGTAAACAAACCAGATGGAAATATCTAAAACTTGGTATATATAAAAAAAACTTACCAAATTTTAGATCTGAAAATGTTGTACTGACAAAATTGCACTTGATAAAATAATAGTCTAAAAGAATACTAGCCTAAATCATAATAAATTTTATTTATCTTAAAACATTTTCTCAAGTTAATATCATATCAATAAGTAGTATCTTTTAAAAATATATAAGGCAATTACAAAATCTTCAGTAAAATAAATCTGAAAGCATCAAGCAAATAAACATAAGTATTTCAAATGATCTAGAAAACACTAAAAAGATAAATGTATTTGTTCAATGGAATTTAATTGTGACTTTATTAACAAGAATAATCAATTTTTATATATTTATTTTTTATATACAGAACATCCGTTGATCTTTATTTTATTTGACAAAATTTGCATTATTAAAAGACAGATAACAAAATTTGAGCTTATACTGAATCTGATAAATTGAGTTCTATAGTATCTTGAATATCGTATAAGAAGTATCAACTGAGGGGAAAGAGAAGTACCACATGCAGATGCTCCTGGCAATACAGATATTTACTGTATCTGCTGGTGAGCTCCAGAGTGTACTGTGCATAAAAACAATCCTAGAGAAAATGCCATTAACTTACTTGTGTGAAATGTTTTTCTTTTGAGGTGGAAGAGGAGGCGGTAAAGAAGGGCAGGGGTTCAAAGGCAAATGTAGAATGGCTTCTCCATTTGAAAATGGTAGTAAAAGTATTTAAATCATTGCTTTAGGGCACATTTGAGGAAAATAATATTTTAACCAGAGTAGGCTCATTGCATACTGCTTTACTAATATGTACAAGTTTCAAGTAATTAAGCAGACCTAAAGGATAATTTTGTTTTAACAGCAGCTATCTGTTTTTATTCTCGTCCTCTGAGGCTTGATCTGTTTCAGCATGACAGAGACACTTTTCCACACATTTTCTAGTGAACCATCCCCTTGTTCTTGAAATACCTTCTATAAAGGAATCATCAAGAATATTGTCTCCATACAACCAGTACTGTAAACCTTTGGTGGCTAAAATGAATTCCCCTTTTTGTAGCTGTATTTGGGGGTCTTCTGTGCAGGGCTTGTGAAGAAGGTTTTGATTCTTTTATTCAATGGACAGGAGGTACCACTATAATCTTCTATTACTTCTGACTCTCTTATCTGCTTTTTGTTTCAATTGTTCTATTGTTAAGCTGTACTGGTCACAGCCTTCTCTTACTGGCCACTCAAGTGCATCTTCTTCAAGGATCCTGACCAATGTAAATACCTGTTTAAAGTTCTTCTATCTACTTACCGTATTATAAGGAAAAACATAGACTTCATTTAGTTGATAATATTGAATTAGATCTTTAGTCTTCTCTTCAATCCATGACTCAGTAGAAGTTTTGTTTCTGAGAGTTAATTTCATCTGGATAAAAAAAAAATCCCAACAGCTATGGTTGTTTCTAAAGCTAATTGCAAGGCAAACAAGGTGGTCTGCAGTTAATCCAAGTGGAACAATTGGAAGAGGACCTCTCCTGGCTGCACTCACATCAATCTTTACTGTGTTCCATCCAGAGGAGAACCAATTATAAAGCTTTATGTACATAGTCATCACAAAAATGAAAGCAGTATGGATATTTATTTCTCATTGGAATGTTTATATATCTTATGTAAAGTCTAATTGTTCTTTGGCTGAATGGGTAGGATAAAATGTCTTTATGCTAAGATGGGTGTGTAACCTTGCAGAAGAAGAGAGTAAAGTTGTTCTGAACTGGTTACAAAATTTGAATAGAAAATTAATTTTTTTTTCCTGGAGTTGTTCTTTATTGATTCCCTTTCAAAAATACATGAGTTATGCATATATCCACATTACATGGTTTCCTCCAATAATGCCTCTGTGTTAGAAGAAGTCTCAGTTAATTAAAACCCTGCCTCTTCTGATGCCTTAAGCATGTGTTTAGTTCATTGCTGGATAATGTAAGACTGAGATGAATCTATAATATTGGCAAACAGCCCTCCCATCGGTTTAGCTCTCAGGTATTTCTTGAGTGCATGACTGGAAGCCACGTGTGGACTTTCTGGGCTGATCTAATTATTCTTTGCCTGGCTCTTTATGTTCTTTCTACATAATCTTACTTCCCTAGATACAACTATCCCATTAGCATTCTCTCTCTCTCTCTCTCTCTCTCTCTCTCTCTCTTTGATACACACACACACACACACACACACACACACACACACACACACAGAGAGAGAGAGAGAGAGAGAGAAAGAGAGAACATGTCATTTTCCCCATCAGATCCATTTTAACTAAAGGTAAGACAATATGTATAGGTATGTATAGATACTTTTCTCTCTCCAGTGTGAGATGCGAGATGAAAAAGTTTTGATGGGCATTTCTTCCATCCTGATATCAAAGAATCTCTTACATGGAAAAGACTCAAACACTAGAAATGCTTTATATGTTTCGTTATAAAAACCTTCAATTTAACCTCTTAGCTACTATGTGTGCTACTAATTCCACCAAGAGGTAAACATCTGTGGATCCAATTTATATTTATACAAAGTATTTTATAGAAAATTCTATTAAAGGACTACTTTTCTAAAACGACAGTAGAACTCTAAATTACCCAGGGTGAAGATTTACTGTTTATTCACATTGGGTGATGATAGATTTTTTTCCTTCAGTAGGCTGTACAAAATATTTTTCAGAGGCGTCACGGAGTCAGAATTATAAGTGAGCCAAAAATGCCATCTACTAACTCCCTTAGTCTCTTAAGGACTATAAACCGAAAGGTTTTTTGTTTGTTTGTTTTGATTTGTCTTTTAAATTCACCACTTATTCTTGCTGACTAAGGAATATACCAGCCTCCCTGATCCTGTATCCGTCTGTCATTAATTCTCATGGTCAACTCTCCATACCCTCATGAGGGTCCTTAATGTGAAGTCATTATTCTGTTACTTTTTCATTGTTGCCTATTCAATCAGGCAAAACCTCCTTTGCATAATAACAACCAGATAAGTTACCTTCTGCCAATCAATGCCTAAAAACAGCCTATTTTATATTTCTCCCAGAGAAACCCACTGCTCAGTGCAGTTCCTAAACCATTGTTTTTCTATACAATTCATTTATTTTAATATTTTGCTCCCTCTGTATTTGTGTTGATATATCACCCAACAAACTCTTTCAGAATTTTTAGTTTCTGGCAGTGTGTAGAATTAACTTGGGGAACGAGACCCCCTGGTTTCAAAGTCATATACATCTAAATTTTCATAATTAAAAAAGTAAAGAAATAAAAAAGTACATGGCATTTTATAATTAGGGTACAAAAAGGTAAGAGAGATAAATATTTTTGTGTCTGGATCTTATTTTTTTCCTTGGTGGACACACTAGTACACTAACTTTGCTTTATGCATTAATATGAAGACAATAGCCATGTCTCCTTCCAACAAAATAAAAGTTTCCATTCATGCTTCACATTAGCTTCACAGAACTGCAACATAAACTTGCACCTTACCTTGGAAAACTACCTATTAGACATTCCATGTTATTTATAGTCTTGTATCCTGACAAATCTCTCATTTTTGTATGCAGTATATTTTCACATGTCATTTTTTTCTTTCTTTTATTCCACTACTCCATATTAATAATTCACCTTCTTTTACATTTTGTTCATGGTAAAACATATTAGTTACTTCTTTGACACCTGACACAATATCTGTGCTCCCTCTGTGCCTGAAAATCTCACATTTTACCAGTATATTCAGCTTTTCTAACAGAGAAGCTCAATGATACAGAGAAAACTACAATTCTGAAAAGTTGCCACTAAAATTTATGCATCTCTGAATTCTCTGGCTAAGTTCTAGAATTTCTACTGTTAAACTTCACCTCTCTCTTCAAATTGTCTGTAATAATTCCTCTCTCCATCATAAAATGTTAGTTACGAGTATACAAATTCCTCTTCCTATTCCCAATCCCAGCACGAAGGACGTCTCTCCTCCACTTCTAGGCTAGACTTCCTATCTATGTTCTCTGTTTGCTTGCTTATTATCTTTTTGCTAAAGCCTGGTAATATAAGCATTTAAAATATGTTTGTTTTTCTTCTGCTAACAAAATATTCAAGTTCATGCACATTATGTTATACTATAAGCAGTGATCTCCTCCAATATTCTGTTTTATATTTTATTTATAGCTAGAAAGTTCAAATATGAAAGAAAAATAAATATCTCAGATTTAAAGTTTCTTTGAATTAAACTCACTCTTCACATTGTTGTTGGCAGAAATTTTCTCCTTTTTATCCCTAATTCCTTCTGATCAATAAAGTAGGAAATGCCTCCGTTCAAAAATTTGGGAAGGTAAACTACTCTTAATTCCACTTAGTCACTCATTTTTCCAATTAGGTGAAGATGAATAGTGACTCATATGGTTGTTGAGATTGGGAAAGGTGTTCTTTTCATGGGAACCACTTATTACTTTTGATGGTCTAGCTCTAAGTTCTCGCTTTCTCTCTCTCTTCTTCATGCTCTCCCTCTCATATCTCTATCTCTATCCACCATCTTTATCTATCTCTATCTCTACCTCTCCAGTTCACTCAAAACCAGTATGTCTTCCTGTTTCTGCTGTCACATAGTACATAACTTCATTTTGGAATTGTTGTGGCTGGGTGGAGAACTCACTCTACTTCAGGAGGTAGTGAAATAACTGATTTGGACATGATTTTCAAGTATTATGATTTAATATGGCTTCACTAATCATGTAGCCAATATAGCTCAGTAGATTTACGATTCCTAAAAGAGATACTTGATTTTGTGTAATTGCATGTAGAAAAAAATCTCATTTCTCTAAAATAGAACTGGATAACTACTTTTCATTTAAACCCAGCCTACACTGAGTGATTAAATGCTTAGCATATAGGAGACCCAATTTAGTATGCACTATTAACATATTTGTTTTTACTTTATATTGACATTGCTAACAAACTTATTTTCAATATTAACAAAACTGTATCTTAGAATTTTAAATACTATTTTTAAGTTGCACAATGTTTTTAGACTTTTCTCTGTAATCCTTTTTTCTTTAGATTTTCTTGGCCTTGCCACCTGACCAGTAACAATTTATCATTCAACTCTCAGTTCAAGAATCACCTCCTCTATGAAAACATTCCTAACATTCTTAAACAGAGCTAAAAATTCTTCCTTTGGATCTTAAATGTAAGAAGATGACTATTCAGTACATTCTAGTAGAAATTAATTTAACCTGTTATGTTTCCTGGATCTATTTTACATAAAAATCCATAAAATATAATATGGTTGCAAATTCATTTATTCTATTGCCCGGAATATATCAGAACAAAGAAGGGATTGTGAGGAATTAGAAAATGTGAGGAATAAATCTAAGAAACATGCTAAGAATCTTAGTATCTTGATATTTAAGCTTTCTTTGTTTCCATTTTGGTATTATCTTCATATATTTTCCTGAGTTAGAGTCAGAACATATACCTGCTTTAGTAAAAAAAATCTGAAAAGATACACCATAAACACGAAAAGAAATAAAAACTGAAAATGTTCACTAAGCAAAGAGAAACTGGTGTCCTAGGTCAAATCCTGACAACTGGTTAATTATTTTCCTTTAATAATTTCTACTCAGAGTAACTTTTTATGCAGAATTAAAGATTCAGTTACCATACTCTCCTTAGATCCTTTATAATCATTCTTATATCTGTATCTCAGAGGCACCGAGAAGAACACATACTCACAAGTTTAATTTTCCAACCTTCTCATGTGCTTGCACCTACTCATGCTGATGTAACAATACATGCAGTTATAACTAATGAAATTTTAAAGAGACAAATATAGCATCAGCAGTTGTGCAAGAGTATGAGCCAATTCTCTAGAGGAATGAAAGACTGATAAATTTTATTCCCTATTGTGAACACTATTTAATCCATCTGCCTTTAAAAAAATGTCGGTATGAAAATAAGATGTATAAAAATGAATCTAAAACTTCTTGGTCTCTACTCCCTGAATATTAGTGATTCCTATTCCTATCCCATAGAATTTTCGCAGAAGGAACTTCGTTCTTCTGTTTTTCTTCAAGCTTGAGTTAATAAGAAAAAGGTCAAGGGGGGTGCTCACCTATCATATCACACATGAGAGAGAAAGAGAAAACTGATTGCATTCATGGTGGGAAGAAGTTAGAACCAATTACCAATTCCAGGAAAGCATTTCCATTATATTCAGAGACTTATAATGTAATTTCATGAAATTTAAAGAACAAGTGAATTGATCACGAACTCTCTGAATAATGAGAAAGAGCTGCATGTTGGGGAGACCAAAGTATTTATACTTTGAAAAAAAAAAAAAGAGAGAGCTCCATATTAGGAGAACTTTAAAGACATGCAGAGAGTCCTTAACTATTCAGCATAGTGCTGGTTGGTATGTACATGTGACAAAACCACTTAAGGGTGGGAAAAATATTACCCTAGACTTTCACAAATAACTTTGGCTAATACTCTCATGAGTATGAATAGAGGATATTTCTGTATGTCAGAATGGAAACCATTACAACTCAAAGAGCATTTGGTGGAATAATCGAAGATTTATTATTTGAGGCATATTAGCCCTGGTCTAAACAATATCCAGGCCTATCTAAAAAGCCTTGAATTCAGCACCAGAAATGATCAATTTATGTCCATGAATGGCAATCATTAAAAAGTCAGGAAATGACAGATAGTGGAGAGGATGTGGAGAAACAGGAACATTTTTACACTGTTGGTGGGAGTGTAAATAGTTCAATCATTGTTGAAGACAGTGTGGTGATTCCTGAAGGATCCAGAACCAGAAATACCATTTGACCCAGCAATCCCAATACTGGGTCTATACCCAAAGGATTATAAATCATTCTATTATAAAGACAGATGCACACATATGTTTATTGCAGCACAATTCACAATAGCAAAGACTTGGAACCAACTCAAATGCCCATCAATGATAGACTGGATAAAGAAAATGTGGCACATATACACCATGGAATAGTATGCAGCCATAAAAAAGAATGAATTCAGAGCAGTTATAAATTAAATGAAATACTGAAAATAGAAAAAATCAATTAAACAAAAGGTCATCCTTTGCAGGGACACAGATGAAGCTGGAAACCATCATTCTCAGCAAACTAACACCAAAACAGAAAACCAAACACTGCATGTTCTCACTCATAAGTGGGAGTTGAACAACAAGAAAATATGGGTACAGGGAGGGGAACATCACACATTGGGGCCTGTCGGGGCCTGGAGGTCTGGGGGAGTGACAGCATTAGCAAAAATACCTAATGTAGATGATGGATTGTTGGGTGCAGCAAATCACCATGACACATGTATACCTATGTAACAAACCTGCACGTTGTGCACATGTATCTAGAACTTAAAGTATTATACACACACACACACACAATACTATATATACACTATATACATTATATATATGCACACAATAGCATACGTGTATGTGTGTATGTGTGTGTGTGTGTGTATATATATATATATATATGACTTTAAGTTCTGAGACACATGTGCAGAATGTGCATGGGTTTCTTTGTATGATATATTACATTGACCAACATTTGAGTGTTAAAAGTAACTGGATTGTATTTGGTGAACATTTTAGTGTATATATATATATATATATACACACACACACACACACACACACACAATATGTATATTTAGTGTCTATACACATATATATGGTGTATATACACATATAGATATTTACATATGAAACAAAAATATACATTTAGTGTATATACACATATATATATTTAGTGCATATATATATATACCAAAAAGTTCATTAAATATAATACAGTTATTTTTAACATTCAAATGTCAGTCAGTGTAACATACCATACAGAGAGACTAAAACTACACACATGCACATATAAATATACACACACACACAGAAACACACACGCATATACTAAAGTAGTCTTTTGGTTGCTGCAGAAAAATATACCTAACTGAATTCAACACCCAAGCTGAAAGTCGTGCATATTGTTTCCCTTGTTTTCTGTCTTTCAGATATGTATATAGATTTATGACCCACTTTGGAAATAGTATGTGGTATCTAGATTAACATTTTTTTTGCATATGGATGTCCAATTGTTCTAGCATTTTTAAAATCTTGATTGAGGCTTGGCAATTAAAACAATTATATATTTAAGGCATACAAATTGATATTTTGTCATAAGCATACTGTGCATAATGATTTCAACAATTATGCTAATGAACATATCCTTCATCCCATGTAGTACAGCTTGTGTGTGTGTGTGTGTGTGTGTGTGTGTGTGTGTGTGTGTGTGTGTATGTGTTCGTGAGAGAGAATTTTTAGGTCTACTCAATTTGCATATTTCTAGTATATAATGTATAATTATTAACTATACTTTCCTCACTGTACCTTACATATTTAGAATGTATTCATCTTATAAATGAAAGTCTTACACTTGGACCAACATCTCCCATTTCTTTCACCGCTCAGTCCCTGGCAACTACCGTTCTATCCTTTGTTCCTCTAAGTTTGACATTTTACATTTTACTTAGGTGATATCATACAACATTTGTCTTTCTTTGTCTGGCCTCTTTAACTTAGCATAATGTCCTGCAGTTTTATTCACATTGCCGCAAAAGGAAAGATTTCTTTCTTTTTAAGGGCTGAATAATAATTAATTGCACAAATATACTATAATTTATTCATCTATTCATCTGTCAGTAGACACTTAGGCTGTTTATTTGTATCTTGGCTATTGCAAATAATGCTGCAATGAACATGAGAGTGCAAACATCTTTGAAATTCATATTTCATTTATGTTAGATATAAATCCAGCAGTAGAATTGCTGGGTCATGTGGTACTTCCATTTTCAGTATTTTGAGGAACCTCCATACTTGATTCCAGAGACATAGGAAGGCTCTCAATTATTCTAAAATGGAACTGATGTGTAGTGATTTACACGTTAATGAAGACTTCTAACCCAGAATGTGCAACATGACTTTAAAAAACAGTATTATTGAAGAGACCAGAGAATTTACCATAAATAATTTATACGTGTGTTAAATAAACAGATATTAAGGATCTACTTACATCATGTACTGTATTTAGATTCATCAAAACACAAAATTTCTCTCAACCACAAGGTGTTTACAATATAGTGAAGAGGCACACATTGAAAAATAGTTGTACCCCTACATAATTAATCTTTTAGAAGGATAAGTAAAGCATCTTGGGAGGAAATGATTTACTATGTTCTTGGAGGTTAGGAACGACTTCACAAATATGACATGTTCTCAATCATATGTGGAATCTGAAAAAAATTGATTTCTTAGAAGCAAAAAGTGTAGCAGAGGATACTAGAGGCTGGGACTAACAAAGGAAGAGGAAAACGAGGAGAGATTTTTTTTAAGAAATACAAAATTACAGCTGGATAGGAGGAATAAATTCTATTATTCTACACCATTTAGAATAACTATAGTTAACAATAACGTGTTATGCAATTTCAAATGGCTAGAAGAAGAATATTGAATGTTTCCAAAACAAAGATAAATGTTTGAGAAGATCAATACTCTCATCTAATCACAATGTACCATATATATATATATATGTGTGTATATATATATATAGATATAGATATATCACTGCTTACCCCATAAATATATATGATTATTATAAGTAAATTTAAAACTAAACATTTGTTAAAAAAAAAAAAAGATTCAGTATAGCTGGCATCTGCTTTTAAAACAACACTTTGGAATTGAACATCTTCTGAGCGGTTCTCTCTTGAATGGGAATTTCCGATACTCATGGATTTGTTTCTAAGGAAACAGAGACAAAAAGAACACAGGAAAAGATTCAGGAGTTTCTATTTTGTCCTTGGGTTGGCCCCTTGCATACTAATCACATATTTACATCAGGAGTTCCAAAAATAAACATTTTATACTCGGATTCTTAGTTCATCTCCATGCATCTCAGCCAGTTTTCAGAGCATGTGTTATTTTTTGTGGCAGAGCCTTAACTTTGGGGCCACTTCCTGCTGCTTTCTTTCATCTCCTCTCTTTGTTAAGTCTCCATTTATTCTTTTCTCTAGGCTTCATCTCCAGATGACCTCCTTTCCCTGTGAGGGATACACTGCATGATATGCCTGTGACCCACACAGCTTTTGCTATACTAGCAGTCCACAATACAAATATATTTCCATATTTGATATTTCCTTTACTCTGATTTATAACAATTTAAAAAATCTCTAGGCAGAGAAAGGTATAATTTGTCATTAAGGCAGGTGAGTAATGAACTGTGATGATTGCATGAAACTCAAGTGAAGGCTTTCTGTTTTGTCTTCTGGAATGGGGTGTCTTTGACAGCTATCACCCATGTAATTTTCTGGTTCTTTGGAAGCTGTACAGCATGATGTTACATGAACATAATCATGTGCATGAAGAGTGAAGGGATCCATTTCAGTAAATTCAAGTTGGAATAAAAAAGCAAATATAACATAACTAGGTAAATGGTACACAGGATCTCTCTGAAGCATTTCTTACAACTGCATGTGAATCTATAATTATCTAAAAATAAAGGGCTTAATATTTACAAAAAAAAGTGACATTTATTTTCTCTTGTACCCCATACTATCCAACCTTTTGTTCATATATACCCACCATATTCTCTTAGCATGGGTAAATTAATGCTCATTGCATTAGTCACTGTTGTTTATTGTGACTGAATCCTTATTTAAAACAAAAAAGCATACCTTAAATGTAATTATGCTTCAAGCTCATTTTTTATCCTTATCAGATTTATTAACTCTCCTTTTCCAAGGATACTGTTCAGATATTCAGTTATATTATGAGGATAATGCCTAGGTACTCATATAAATTAAATATTTTAAAAATATTATATTCTTCTTAAAACATTAAATCATTCCAGGTTGAAAAATAGTTTTTAATTACCCAACTATACAAATCATTTTGTTAGCCTTCCATAGAGTTCTATTTGTAATTGAAATCTTAGTATTATTTTATAAGCTCTAATAATTCACAGATTCTGCTAACCAAAGAAGCTCACATCATGTTGTCTTACGTACTTCAAGTGGAAGAAGTGCTGAATGTATTGGGTAGTACATACAGCTATAAGAGGCTTGGCCAAGATAGGACATATTTATGACTATTTGGTTATCACAAAAATGTATGCTTAAATAACTGATTTTACGTTACCTGTAAAAAGCTAACACAGCCATAGATAAAATAGATATTATCAAATATTTTAGTATTTAGTTTAAAAGGCATGTCGGTCTCCCATATCATTTTTTTCTGATACTTGAAAGATCTTACAAGGTGTAAAAAAGAAGTAAGTCAAGAGAAGCATCTATTAAACTATCTGATGTTCTGTTAAAATCTGTATTTTCTCCTAAGGTCTGTATTACTTCTCAAACTTATGATGTCTGGCAGGATCAATAACTATAGTGTTATGACATCAAATTATTTACTAATTTATTTTAATGACACATTGCATTGGAATGTATTATTTTCCAATTACTATTATCCATTAAGTAAAGTGCAAATTAAAATCACACTAAGAAATCACTGCACACAACCAGATGGCTAAAATAAAAATATAAAAATATACATATAAATGGCTAAAATGAAAATTAAAAAAAATTAAACACATTTCAATTATGTTATCTCATATGCGATAGACCTAAGATAATATTGGGAGACACCAGAAAAGACAAATATCTTGCACAGGATGAAAATGTGCACGAAAATAGAGAAAAAAAATAGAGTCAAATTTAAATAAATAATTTGGAGAGGGGCTAATGTGGAATGTGTAAAAAAGTTCTGATTTCACTTTGTTTGTATAGTTTCTTTTGAACAATCTTTGTGTTCTGCAAAGTTAGGTTATTTTAGCTAGTTAACATCTGTTGAAAACTTATGACACTTCGAAGGTAGTACCCAGGAGAAAAATGACTGAAATATTTCACATTCTCCTGAGGTTGATACCAACCATGACAGCAGTACCAGTGATCATACACTCTCTTCCTTTAGGAATAAACAGACACTCCCAGAAGTCTAACCTAGAATCTAAATCCCATGGGTCCAGTAATATTACTGTTTCTGCATAAAACTCCCTAATATTCCATCATCTCTAACCAATAGCCCTGAAGATTCCATGTCGAGATGACAGGGTTTTGCCCTAAGAGGTAAAGAATAAGTTCTCTATTTTGCTGAATTTATGCAAATTACAGAAATTGTATTATATTTTACTTTCTTCCTAAAAACAGACAGACATTACTAAAAATCAGGGAAACACAAACCTATGCAATTTGCATTTTTCTAGAAGTATTTTCAATCCTCTATTAATGTCTATCTCTAACTCAAACTTCAATAGTTCCAGATTTGTTCTCACTGGTTTTCCTGGCCTAGAGGTTCACTGTCCCTGGCTCTGCATTCCTTTCTCCTCCATCTATGCTCTGGTGTTCCTGGGAAACTGCATGGTGCTCCATGTGATCCGGACTGAGTCAAGCCTACACCAGCCTATGTTCTATTTTCTGGCCATGCTGGCCCTCACTGACCTGTGCATGGGGTTTTCTACTGTGTACACAGTGCTGGGGATCCTGTTGGGGTTAATTCAAGAGATCAGCCTGGATTCCTGCATTGCCCAGTCTTATTTTATCCATGGTCTGTCCTTCATGGAGTCCTCTGTCCTCCTCGCTATGGCGTTTGACCGCTACATTGCCATTTGCTACCCATTGCGCTACTCATCCATCCTAACTAATGACAAAATTATGAAAATTGGAGTGGCAATCTTATGTAGGAGTTCTTTACTAATACCTCCAGTCATCATCCGTCTGAAGTTCTTAAATTATTGCCATCCTCACATCCTTTCTCACTCTTTCTGCCTGCACCAAGACTTAATTAGAATGGCCTGCTCAGACATCCGCTTCAATAGCATTTATGCTCTGACACTGGTGATCATCAACCTGTTGTTAGATGCAGTGCTCATACTCATCTCCTACATCAGGATTTTGCATACAGTCTTAGCCATTGCATCCTGGGAGGAGAGACTCAAGTCTTTGCAGACCTGTGTATCTCACATCTGTGCTGTTTTGGTTTTCTACATCCCAATCATTGGTCTGACAATGGTGCATCGCTTTGGGAAACACCTCTCACCATTGGTTCACGTCCTCATGGGCAACATCTACGTTATTTTACCACCCATGATGAACCCTGTTATTTACAGTATAAAGACTCAACAGATACAAAAAAGAGTCCAGAGATTGTTCTGCATGAAAGGAGCATAAGTTCATATCAAATGTGTATGAATTTAAATTCAACAAGTGAAGTTAAAAAAGGTAAGAGTCAATAAGTATGTAAACCTAGATTTAATACTGTATTTTAATAATATTTTATATGTTACAGATACCTTCTTCACTTTCCCACAATCATCAGTCAGTAAAATTGACATCTGTAATACTGTGATAAGTTGTATAAATCAGAAATGAACATACAGTGGGCTGAGACTCGTACTAGTGCATAAGATAGGCTATGTGTTACCATTAATACCTTGTTATGGTTAGCTGCATCAGGGTATTTTGTGATCCACCCATTATGGAAAAGGTAAATATTGCTATTTAGCATTCTTCAAGTAATTACTAACAGATCAGTTGTGATCTCAGCCCATTTTTATTACTCTGGCAAGGTTCTTGTATATTGCTTATTATATTGTTTACTCATGGCCCCTGCTATCTGGTTTAGCCACATGACCAGATAGTGGAGGAAGCTTCATAGGGAGATTGGAATATTTGAATAAATTACAAAGTGATGAAATTAATGATATAAAAATAATATTGATGTTAGGTTGTCCACAAACCAAATAATATTTCTGTACTCCTACTTTATCTATGGCAATTGAATAACAGATATAGACAATCAATGATTGCCAAAGTAGAAAGAAATAGATTTTTTGATTAGTTTGTAGATCAAAATAATGATGCCAATAGCAACTACAACTCAAAACCATTTGAATCATTTGAAAATGTTTAATTTTAATCCCTATATTTATTTGTGTTATCTCACTTAAATCCTCTGCTCAGTAAAAATAGAGTCTAGATTATAACTATAACCAACTAATGTAAATATGTTTATAATTTTAAATTTCCATTTATTATGTTCCATACACTATCATAAATGCTTTATTTATAGTTCCTTAATTAAAAATCATGGTCAAAGAGATAAAATGACTACCTTAAAGCTTTGTAATTATATGCAGTGGAGCAGAGATTTGGTTATTGGCAGTCTGAGTCCACAGGCTGCCCCATTAGTCATAGCCTACATTGTGTTCTAATGCCTAATGCCAAATGTGTTTCCTAATTAGTTACATTAAAATTATTGCACTCAGCAAAATTATTTAAATCTCATGTTTTTCCATTTTAACTTCTACTATGTTTGTATGTATTCTAGGAATTATTTTGTTTTGTAATCTCCAGCAATCATTACGGTTTTTGACTCCTCAATAATAGTCACTTTTCTACATTCCCATAATTTCCTCCTGACATGTCTGGTACACATTCTAAAGTTCATATAAAGTTCATATTAAGCACACATTATAACCAGGTATCTAGAACAATTCATTGAATGTTGTATTGAAACTCCTAAGCAAGGAAAGGAGATGATTCTGAGTCATCTAGGTCCCTAAATCACCCCTATATAGTCCCAGGATACATTGACTGACCATGTGCCTTGGAGAATTCCACTCTTTTCTAAATCCCTGACAACCTTTCTTGGGCTGATACATACTCTTGGAATGATAAACCTGATAGATTCACTTTGGTTGGCACCTTACTGAGTCTCTCCTTCAATCAGTGGCTCTCAGAGCCCTCCCTGTGTCTATGATCGTGAAGTCATTTTGCCTCTTACTATGCCAATTCCATTGTTTTAATGGTATGCAGTTGGACCTTGGACCACCTTTCTTGAGAATTATTGCTTTAGTAGCTAGAAGTCTGTTTCTTTAAACTGAACATCTCATTTTAACTGAAGTATCCTTACATCCCTGTTTTGATTTATTATCTTATCCATGAGTCATCTTTTTCAAGGTTTCTTTAGCCATTCTAGAAACCTAGAAGATCACTGAAGAGTCACCTTGGAATTTATAGATTTGGAGATAACATTCAGAGGGTTCATACTGTGCCAGATAGACAGGATCTTGGACAGTGATCCATGCTTTGTCCATTTAACTTGATCTTCAAGAATAATGTCCATGAGATTCTGGGGTCTGGGCATTAAGATGCCAAGATAATTGGAGATTCTGAACCTATTGACACAGTATCCTGATGTAAAGGAAAGTTTCTGTAACTTTTCTCCTGCCCTGTAGGTCAATGCTGTAGCTCCCATCCAAAGCTGTAACTTCAGCTGATCCGTGGCTGCAGGAGACCTGTGCTTGTGAAGTGTTTTTGTTTTCAATATGAATGGCTGACCACCTGGCAAGAAGTTAAATCTCTAACCTAATGTAAAAACAGGCGATCAGAGCTCATGAAATGCCTTCTTCACGGGAAGATATCTCCAAGAATTTGAAACATGGGAAGTTTCCACAATGGTAATCAGAAGAATGGAAACTCAGTATTATTTGGAAAATAAAAATAAATTGCATCTTTGTAGGCTTTAAAAAAATTGTCATTACTCCCTGAACAATGCCATGTAACAACTATTAACATTGTCTTAGTTATTAAAAGTAATCTGGAGATGACTTAAAGTTTAAAGAGGTATGTGCATAGGCTATATGCAAATGGCATTTTATTTCAGGGACTTGAGCATCCTTGGATGTTGGCGTGTGTGGAAGATCCTGGTACCAATACCTTGCAGATACCAAGGGACAACTCTATAGTGTTTACCTTTTGAGGGTGATGGAAAAGGTGGAGGAAGACAATAAAGAGTAAAATATATACAATAATCACACATTTTGGTCAATTCTCTGAAGAAAAATAGTGCATTAGGATAGAATATGAGATAAAATTATGGGGATTAGAGACATTCTGCTTTCAAAAAGGCATCAATTCCAAGTGATTGGTAGGATTATGGGACCTTAGTGTTCAGATTGTAACAGGTACACTTTAATGAATTCTGCCATTTAAATTATTAGTGAATATTTTTTAAAAAATACCTACCTAGAATTTTGAAAATACAGATCATGAACAAAGAAGCCTATGCCATATAAATGTTTTCATTGTTTATGTTTGAGAATGAGCTAATATTAGTATTTTGAAAATAAATTAGGGTTGCAGAATGATACATGTTATCTCAATTATATAGTTCTATACTTATGCTTCTGTATATGAATAAGTTGTATGTTTATGGTTCTATATATGAATAAGTTGTATACTTATGGTTCTATATATTAATAGGTATACAACTATATAATTGAGATAACATGATATGTACTATTCTGCAACCTCGAATTTGTTTTCAAAATACTTTTAAGTTTATCTCCATATAAGTGCTTAATTGTAACTCGTTCTGAAAAAATTGCGCTATTATATTTTTTGGATGTATTTTAATATACTCAGCCTGGGCATTTATAACACTTTAGTGTTTCACTGTCATCAATGTCATCGTTTTTTGCTCATAAAGCAAATAAACATACATTTGTGAGTTCGTGTGCATACTTGTACAAGTAAACATGCAAAAATAAGCTAAAATTCTGTTAGGTTAATTTGGGATTTTGTTTCTCATTTTTCTAATGTGTGAGAATGGGCTGTATCTTTAGGTATTCTTTTTTCCTGTGACAATATAAAATTGAAATTAGCTATTGAATTACTATGCTTTAAGCCTGTTACAACAAAGCTGAATATTGCACAGGAAATAAGGTGTCCTTCCTCTAATATTGTCATGAACAAAAGTAGCATAAACAGTAAGACTGTCATGTTGCCTCATTTTCTCAAAATCATTCTGTTATTGTTGTTACGTTTTCTTGAGTTGTAGAGTTACATTAAATTTCTTTTTAAATGAAGAACTAAGCTCTTTGGTCCATATCAATAAAATGTCTTGTTCAAGGAAAAAACCTAGATAAATCTCTCTCTTTAATTTGTTTGGTCTTAACTCCACAAATGATGGAGTTGATAGTCAGCAGTGCCATGACATAAAGATTAGCAAGACGGACGTGTATATGGAGTGGTATACTTGCCCCCCAAATCGGTGAGTAAAGAAGGAAAAGAATGCTGGTGAATAGAATAGGAGGATGACACCCGCATGGGAGTCACAAGTACCCAGAGCCTTGAGATGGGCATCTTGGGAAGGAATTCTAAACACAGAACAAAATATAAGGACATAGGAGATGATGATAAGCGCCACATCCAGGCATGTGAAAAACAAGGCCACAATCATTCCCTGGTAGATGCTGATTTTGATGCCATTACGGTCAGACAATATAAAATTGAAATTAGCTATTGAATTACTATGCTTTAAGCCTGTTACAACAAAGCTGAATATGAAGAACTCATATTCACATGAATATGAAGTTCATATTCACATTCATATTCATATTCACATTCAGATGAAGAAACTCATAGTCACAGATGAAGTACCCATTTTTGCACTGACTGAGGTGGTCACAAGGGCAGTATATCTTAGTGGATAACAACAGATGGCCATATATTGGTCAAATGCCATGGGCAGCAATATGGCAGACTCTGCCACAAAAATGAAGTGTAGGAAAAACATCTGAGACATATAGCCACTGAAAGAAATACACCAACTTTGAATCAGAAGATTGCTAGCATCTTTGGTGTGGTGACTCTGGAGAGAGGGATATCCGCTAGCGCCTACATGGAGAGTAAATGGTACATGGATTCATAAAGCCTTCCCCTTAGTAAAGATGAATAATAAGCAGAAGGTATTGCCTACAATAACTACTATGTACAGGGAATAAACCGACGGGATGGAGATTGATGTGTGTGCATCTTTCATTCCTGGGATCCCAGTCATGGTGTACCAGATACCTACAGTGTTAATCTGCTTAAAATAGATCATCTTTTACTCATGGTCTAATACTGGACCCGGGGATGGAATAAAGAAAGGAAAGGCAGAGAGAGAGCAAGGATGAAGAGCTATGGTTATTTTATCAGGATGAGTGTGAATTTTGACATTGTAGGAAGGTAATTGCTATAAAAAAGGATTACTTTTGATTTCACAATAAGCCAGAGAGACTTAATTGACATGGAAGTTATCATGGTTTTTTAGGGTTATTGCTACTGGTTATTATGGTGATGGTAACAACAATGATTATAAACTTTAAAGGATTTTAAATATGGTCCATGTACAATGTTCAATTATTGGCTTGGCATCAAGCATGAAGTCTCTTATAAGCTCTTGCACATCAGGGGGATTTCCTTGTCTGACTCATTATATCTAGTGATTAATCACATTATTATGCCTAGAGCTCTAGAAATACAAACAAGACCTTTTGTAGGAGTTTAACACTCCTGAATCAGTGACAATTATTATCCTCTACTTTAATATGAATCCTTTCATCAAGGAGCTGCCTTTATTCTTTCTCCAATAATATACTCGGGGAGAAATAGAGTAAAAGTGCAAGTAGTCCATGCATTGCATAGTACTGTATTAACTGAATGTTGTATATATTAGAACCATGTTTCACTTTACATTGTTATAATATGCATGCATTTCAGTTAAACAGGTAATGTGCAAAGTAAGCACTCATATAGCATGATTCTAACTTAGGAGATAGTACCCACTCATTGTTCACACACATGGGCTATAGCTCCCACTATTCCCTCCCACCTACCCTAATATTTACTCATATTTTTTCTTCTATCAAGTGTTTTTACATTAGCTTACTTCTTTCCCTCTTCTTTATTTTCTTTTCTATTCAAACTTCCACAATATTACTGGAGAAAGGAAAAAGATAAATTATAGTAAAGCAATAAAAGAAATGAATTATAAATAGATACAGTAATTAAATAAATTAATGAAAATTTCTTAAAGTTCACTCAGTGTATAGTACTATGCTAAAGAAAGACTCAAACATAAAACATAATTATTCTCTCCTTCAAGGATGTCTTATCCATGTGAAGACACCAAAACATGGACACAAATAACCAGCCCTCAAGGAAGATTGGAACAGGAATGATGGAGATATTTAAGAACATATGTATAGCAACACAGAATAGATATTACTTTTATTTAGGGGTCAAAGACTCATGGAGTTGTTGTTTTTACATCAATATAAATAAAGGTTTTTACTGTAGAAGTTAACAAGAACTATATGAGGTGTATTGAAGTACAGTTTTATATCCATTGCAAACTCTTTATACTTTGTGATATAAACCCAGAAGGCCCAAATTTGAAAATACCATAAATTTGATTAATAGAGACAAAATGAAAGCTTATGCTTTGCTCAAGACAATATAGAAAAATATATTAATTTAAGGATTTTATGATTTTAGAAACCAACCTCACAGATAAGTGGGCAGAAAAATTAAACATGTTATATTTAGTGTGACTGCAGCTGACTCTTCACCTCCCTACTCTGCATTAGTTTCTCTTCAGTCTACCCCTCAACTTTGGTTTTTCTTTCTATCCTCAATAATTTAGCCCTAAAACAAATAGTTGAAGTTCAGCAATGTAGGCCTCTATAGCGGTGTGTATGGGGTTGGTAGAAGGCATCACTGATGAACCCAAAAAGGGTGTGGGAACCTGATCATGTGAGGAGAGCATTCAAGCAACTTGTTTCCTGGCATGAAATGTATAATCAAGACAGCATAAAAACGATCACATGGGAGCACAGATGAGGGTGTCGGCCTGTCATGGAGCAGGAAGAACAGTGAGGGCAGCCAAAGCCTGAGAAGTATATTTCTTGTACATCTGTCTCTTCTCCAGTGCCATGAACTCTGGATACTTTGGTCTCCTGGAATTATCAGAAATAATTTTTCAATTCAGGTAGAAACCCAGGCTCTGTCTGGGTTTCCTCTCCATTTACCATGACCTACAGATCATTTCAATGCAATGAGTTGCAGCAGTTGTAGGACCTAGTTTATTTGTTTCTTTGTTTCTAAGAGATCATGGTCCTTTATTGCTAGATATTAAATGTCTTGGAAACAGTTGCTGTACATATTTTGTGTAACTATTTTGGTCGTTTTAGGTGAAAAGATAAATTCTACTCCTCTTACTCCATTTTGGCAAACAGCAGAGTCCCTGTTCATTCATTCTACATTGATCATGCATAGGTTGAATGCCTTCTCTATACCAGTTATTGTATTAGGCATTTGGATAGCTACAATGTTTTGCCATTGAAACATTGAAAGAGAGAAAAAATGTATAACCTCAGGAAAGACACAACAAAACTTTGAAAAGGGTGGACAAAAGTTATAGCCAACAGCTTGACAGAAAAGAGAAGAAAATTAAAACAAACAAACAAAAAAGCTTTAATGAGCCCACACTAACTCAGATTACCATATATGGCAGTACACCTCTTCAAAAATCTATAACATTGCAATGTTCTGAAACAATATCATAATATTGGGAGTCTATTACAATGGTAATGAAAGAGATGGTTTCCAACATTCAACTTCTCAGAGAAAAGTAGAGAATCATATTTCAAAAGGATTCACCTCAAAAAAATAATAATGATAACCCAACCCAAGTATCAGGAACAATCACTTCTTTCTTATTACATTTTTATTATTATACATTAGGTTCTGGAGTACATGTGCAGAATGTGTAGGTTTGTTACATAGGTATACACATTCCATGGTGGTTTCCTGCATCCATCACTCTGTCATTTATATTAGGTATTTCTCCTAAAGCTATCCCTCCACTATCCCCCCACCCCCTAGTCTCTCAACCCCTCCACTAGCCTCAATGTGTGATGTTCCCCTCTCTATGTCCATGTGTTCTCATTGTTCAACACCCACTTATGAGTGAGAACATGTGGTGTTTGGTTTTCTGTTATTGTGTCAGTTTGCTGAGAATGGTGGTTTCCAGTTTTTCCATGTCCCTGCAAAGGACATAAACTCATCCTTTTTATGGCTGCATAGTATTCCATGGTGCATATGTGCCACATTTTCTTTATCCATTCTATCATTGATGGGTGTGGGCATTTGGGTTGGTTACAGGTCTTTGTTATTGTAAACAGTGCCACAATGTACATATGTGTGCATGTGTCTTTATAATAGAATGATTTTTCATCCTTTGGGTATATATCCAGTAATGGGATTGCTGGTTCAAATGGTATTTCTATTTCTAGGTCCTTGAGGAATCACCACACTGTCTTCCACAATGGTTGAACTAATTTACACTCCCACCAACAGTGTAAAAGCAAGGAGCAATCACTTCTAAAGAAAAGCTCATCAAGATTCAACTGTTCCTAGGCATGAATGTGTGATTAATTAAAAGGACTTTTGGGGTATTAAAAAAAGCAAATTCGGCATGGTTTTGGTTTCAAGTAATTTCTTTTTGTGACACTGCACGTAAATATTATTAAAATCAATGTCTCATGGGACTATTTTTGATAATCTCCCTCTGGCCACCTTCCATCCGTAATTCTCTATTTGTTTTAATTAATAACTGCTGTGAGGTAGGTACCTCCATAAGAGGTTTCTGACATCTTATAAAAATCCATCCACTCCTTGTCAACCCCAAGGAGGGTGAGACTGAAAGAGCAGAGCCGTGCTGCTGAATTCCCTTGTCAGTTTTTTCAGATGGCACTGGTTTCATGGAGAGAAGATTGCACACTATGTAAAGTAACTCTTCACTTTATTCCACTAAAATAACAGAGATGAGGCATTGTTTTCAAGAGATACTCTATTGAAGTTTTCCTTATATTTAAAGTCAAATGTCACAAAAGCTCAGAGACCTTAGAGAGGGGAGGGAAAGGAGAGTTGAGAAAAGGTGAGAATATAGAAGCCTAATTGAGGATCCAAGGAGGGCAGTTCAGTGGCTGAAATTTAACTGATGAGGAGTCATAGTCCGTAAGTGAGAGACAAAGGTGTTGTTTCGGACTCTAGGGCAGTAAAGAGAAATTATACTTCTTAAAGTGATTTAGGGAGAATTTGGAAGTGGAACATGTTTAATTGGAACAGTTAAATGTCTTTTGGTTATACAGGAAAAATCCATAGGATATATTTCTTAATGGAACGGGTAGTCTACCACAAGATAAAAGAAAATCAGGATGAGAATACCTGGAAAATGAGCCAGTTGACAAATACTAGACTTAATATTTACATAGGATGATACACTTTTCTTCTCCAGCTTTCAAGATAATGGCACCTAGTCTTCAATTCTACATGAGCCCCAATTGGTAGTATGACCCCCCAAAACCTTCTGTACATCAAAGTTTAAAATGAATCCTGGATTACTAGTAAGTTTTATGTCTTTTCCTGGGGATTACCAACTATAGGCTGCTGTAGGAATCTCTAAACTATGAATTGATTTGTTTAAACAAAATTTGCTATGTTCCTTCTATTTCCAAACAGAGGTGAACTATCCTTATGCAGATATGTGAAGGGTGAAATCCCAATATGAAAGTTATTTAATATTAAATTTAGTGAAAGAAAACAGTTGGAAGATAACATAAATTTATACGTGGCACTTTTGATAAAGAGGAATTAAGCAATACATTCAGTGGAGATTTTATGGCTGGAAAAAAATTCTGATTATTTAAAAGAGTCATGGGATTATTTTTATAAATTGTTGAATACAAAGTATCTTTTAAGTGTGGATTTAATTAGTATTGGCTAAGATGAAGCATGACCACAGTTGAGATAATATTAAAAGGTGTACACACATTTTGATGTGACAATGAGTAATATATCTAGTGTAATAAAACAACCAATCTAACTAGAGAGTGAGTAGAAAAAATTAAATTAATTGAATTTAAAAAGACCAGAAATATAGGCAGAAAACAGATTTAAAAATGAAGCACACAGCAATATAGAGTAAGTATACATTTGACCTTTACATTAGTTGTTGCAGTCTTCTTGATGGTGGTCTTGATGCTGATAGTGGTTGTAGCAATTGCAACAGTGATTGAAAATAAAAAAAAAAAGAAGGGAAAGATGAATATGAAGAAGTGGATTCCAAGGAGTGAATTCCAACATATTCTGGAAGAAAGTTGAAGCCAAGGGAGAGCTGGTTATGTGTGCATATATGAACCTGTAGTATATTCTATATTTCTGTTTAAAAGATGTGCATGATGTATTGTAGTGGGTAAGAAGTTTATGTTTAGAATAGAGTTGTCTTAGAGTGGCAAAAAGTAGTGTGTTCAGTGACTGCGTGGGCAGAGTTTATGGTGTGATTAGACGTTCTATTACATTATTCACAATAACTTCTTGTTTTTCTATTGTTAAAAATCATGAATGACTCTGATACTTCACATGTGCCCGCTGAAAATGAATTGTGTAATGTTAATTCTTTCACTTAGTATTCTAAGTCCCTAAGCAGCTGACCTCCTTATAAAGGGCTATACATGTTAGTTATGACTCTTCCTCCTCTAAAAGGACATGTTTTGTAAAATTCTCCTTACTAGTCATATCATGAAAGAATGTAGTAAATTGCAGTAAACATTCAGTGCCAAGAATGTATGAATGGAAGACTCAACAAGCATAGATCTACACGTCAATAGATGGAAATATACAAATACTTCTTGGGTCTGTGTTTTAAAGGTACATTAACATCCATGGAAAGATTATTTTCCGTTTTTAAATATTTATGTGGTTTTAAAACAGTACAGAAGTTCTAATTTTGGCTGAGAAAAAAACAAAAAAGAATAATCTCTTGTTCTAATCCTCCCTGCTGTTAGCCTTTTTTTCTGAGACGGAGTCCTGAATTAATTTCTGTTCAAATTTTCTTCTGGTGTTATTTTGGTGTATATTTTTAAATTATATGATTTTACTAAAGGTGTTTGTTTGGATTTCATGCTCTTCTATGTAAGAGTTTAGCTCAGTTTTATCACCTTCATTTCTACTCCATCCTTGTTTCCAAATGTAGCTGAATCAGTAGTTTGTTTCTACATGGCAATTTGTCATTTTAAACAGAATACTGAAATCTAAATGTATTCAACCAGTCACAGATGTCCTCCTATCTTCTTTGTGGGATAAAGATGTTACTTAACACAATTTCCCCTAATTATGCTATTTTTAAGACAGTTACCAAGATATTTAATGTTACCTAAGGTACCATATATTTTGAAATGGATATATTTCAATTTTTTTCAATAAATTATTTGCTGATGTTTAATACAATTTTAGATCCAGTAGAAAAGTAATGTCAATACTCTCTTCAATGATTTATCACTCTGTTGTATTTTGATGAGCAGATTCCTTTGAAAATATCAGCATGTCATTTTATAACAAAGCATTAACTAAAGTAGAAACTTATTTTAAGAATAATTAGTATCCCATGAAGTTGGGGAAAAAATGACTTGGGTTTTATGTGGGTTATTGAAATATTTTACACTTTATTTCTGCATGTAGAAATACCAAGAAAAATTCTCAGGTTTCCAGGTCCCTGAATATGTGCAGGTATGATGGTTATGCCAAAGAAAGTGCTGGAAAGTCTTTTGAAGATTCACCAAAGATGGCTGAAAGTAAATGCAGATGAGAATGTAATTTGATTAAATTATCAAGACAGAAAATATGTTCTGAGAATAAAATTTTTCTAGGAATTTGGATAAAAGAGAAAATTATATACTTAATTTTCATTTTCACCAGATTGACAATTGAGTGTTCTTGGCCAATATATTCCCACTAGCTCTTACATTTTGCCAGCAGTTATCCATTGACTAAACACTAGATAGTTATTCTGATGGAATTGAAACTTTTAAATGATTAATTCCTTGATGTAAATTGCCTAGAGTAAATGCTGCCCCAGAAGTGTTAGACATATTAGCTGTAATTACCTTAAACTTATGATGTTATTTATCCAAATAGAAAAATTTGGAAGCTGATCTGGGCTGCATTTCAAGAAATTTGCATATGGAACCTATAAACAGTAGCTGGTTTCAGCCACATATTCTCCTTCTAGCAGGCATCCCTGGACTGGAGTCTGTACAAGTATGGATCTCTATCCCGCTGTGTGTCATGTACCTCACTGCCATCCTAGGAAACTGCATCATCCTCCTTGTCATCAAAACCACCTCCAGCCTTCATGAGCCTCAGTACATCTTTCTGTCCATGTTGGCAGCTACAGATTTGGGTCTGTCTATGTCAACTCTACCTACAGTACTCAATGTCTTCCTCCTGAATCACAGGGAGATTGAGTTCCACTTTTGTCTGACACAGATGTTCTTCATCCACATCTTCTCCTGCATGGAATCAGCCATCCTCCTGGCCATGGCCTTTGACCGGTTTGTAGCTATTCTCAACCCACTGCACTACACCATGGTTTTAACGCCTGCTAAGATTACTCAGATGGGGCTTACAGCTGTGGTTAGGGGCGTGATGTTGATAGTACCCTTGCCAATCCTCCTCAAGCGACTGCCCTTCTGCAAAGATGTCATTCTATCCCACTGTTACTGCTACCACCCTGATGTGATGAAGCTGGCCTGTGGCCCTGTCAGAGTCAACATGATCTATGGATTGTTCCTTGTCATCTGCCCCTTTGGAATTGACTCAGTGTTCATTTTCATTTCATACATCTTGATTTTGAAAACAGTGCTGGGTATTGCCTCAAAAAGTGGTCAGCTCAAGACACTTAATACCTGCGTTTCCCACATCTTCACTGTCTTCATTTTCTATGTGCCGCTCATTGTGCTGGCCCTAATTCATAGGTTTGGTAAATTCACATCTCCTCTTCTCCATGTCACCATGGCCAATCTCTTCCTTTTCTTGACTCCTGTCCTTAATCCTTTGGTTTATAGCCTGAAAACCAGACAGATAAGGTCAGCAGTGCATAAGATATTCAATGGCAGGAGAAATTTGCTCAAGTAGTAAAGTACAGCCCTACTGAAAAAGATACCCTGTCTCTTTCTTCCACTTTCATCTGTCTGCTTCTCTCTGGGGAATATGTCATCACTTCAAGAGATGGTCTTATGAGAATGAGATATTTTCTTCTTATCTGCCAAGAAGATGATAATATACTTAGCTGTTTTCTAAGAAGTAAATCTCCAAATATGGCACTTCATCACACTGTGAAGAGAGAGTAGGTATATGTGGAAATTGGTGTGGAATATATGCATTTTTCTTTTATTGTTTAAAGAAAACATGGAATATATAAATTGAAATACTGCGGAAACAAGATAGTTAACAGTAGTTTTCTGGAAAACAACAATGAAACTAGAATATACCAACAGAAAGGAAATAAGTTTCCTACATTTTTGTACCCCAAACTTCAGCATGATGAAATATACCAATATAAAAAAAAAACTGTACCCATACCTACTGCATCTAAAATAAAAGTTGAAATTAAAAAAAAAAAAAAACAACTAATAAAACTCATATTGTTTTTTCAAAGAATCATCCACTAACACAAGGGACACATCTAAAAATTAGGAAAGGCATACAGGATTGTTTTAGTGTTCACTAGACATTAGAAATTCAAAGCTGATTATTCCATAAAATTTGGTAATTTCATTGAAAGTTGATCTATCATATGATGTATGAATGAATAAACAAAAGTTTCAGCCAGAAAATGGAATGAAGTACTGATGTGCTACAACACAGATGATCTTGAAGAACATTATGCTAAGTGAAAGAATCCAGACACAAAAGGCCACCTATTACATAATTAAATTTATGGGGCACACTTAAAATAAGTAAATCTATAGAGACAGAAAGTTGACTGGTAGTTGCCAGGTGCTGGGTGGAGACAGGAATGATAAGCAGCTCCTTAAAGAGTATGAGGTTTTATTTTGAAGTCATAAATATATTCTGTGACTAGATAAAAGTGGTAGCTTGTAAAACACTGCAAATGCATTTCATTCCACAGAATTATTCATCTTAAGATTATTAGTTTTACATTATATGAATTTTTTCCTCAATAAAAAAGTTGTGAAATGTACCATATTAAATAAGATTAAGAAAAATGACAACAAAATGGAATGTTTGATACTAGAATGAATCATGATGGGGGGCAAAAAGCTCTTAAAGAATCTTATTGGTACCTTGACAAAATGAAAATACAAATGGGAAATTAGATTTAAACATTTTGTACTTATGTAAGAGGATGTCTTTATTCTTAGAAAGAAACACACTGAACTGTTTAAGAGTAAATGTCATGATGTATGCAACCTCCACTCACATGGCTAAGAAAAAATTTGTGTGTTGAAGGGAGAGTAGGAAGATATAGAGAGAAAGAAGTCATAAGAGACAGCACTCTAGTGCATGAATACAAATGTTAAAGGCAGTGAAATAAAATTTTAACAATAGATTAATTATGGTAAAGGCAATATGGCAACCTTTACTAGATAAAAGTGGTTGCTTGTAAAACACTGTGAATATATTGGATTCCACAGAATTATTCCTTAAGGTCATTAATTTACAAGAATAAGAATAGTATGTATTCAAGAATACTATTGCATTCTTATTCTTGTAAATTTTCTGTAAGTTTTAAATTATTTCCAAAGAAATCCTAAAGAAAATCCATGTGTCCATGGTCCAGCTTTAAAATACAGCATCATAAATACAGTTGAAACACCCTCCATATACCTACTCCGCCCAGAGAAAGCACCAATGTGAATTTGTGTTTGTTACCCCCAAACGTATCTTTATACTTTGGTTGCATATTTATATATACCTAAGCACTGTATCTGCATAAATAACTCTCTAAATATGTTGAGTGAAGATAGAAGGTAAACAAATAAGGTCAGCATTGATATAACAAGGATTATATAGTATGATACCATTTACATAATGTTTAAAACCATGCAAAATATTCAGGTCCAGGTGTCTCTCCTGGGACACCATATCTACAATTACTTGGCACAAGCCAGGCCAGGTCTTCTTCGTTTGAAAGTATACATTGTAAAGTACAGATCTGTTTTGCTGATTGATGAGAGAGGAATTATGTCTAGTGGATGTTTGGATAGATAACCTGAGTGCACATTCAGAAGAGACGTAATAGAACCTGTTCATGTATGGAGAGGGAGAAAGTGGACATGTGAAAAGGAAGGTCTTTGTATTTATATAAGAAAATTGCAGAGACAATAATCCTGATTGAGTCAACAGTTCCACAAGCAATACGTCTTGATTTTTCTCTCTTTCCTTAATGTACATTCCACAATAGTAGGAATGTTCTTCTCCTGTTCATACATTTATTTCTAGTGTTTGCATAAGAGCCTGGCACATAAAGCATGGAAATAAATACGTATTGCCTGATTTTAAAAAGTTTCATTATGCCCACCAAACCACTAGTCATTTTTCCTTCCTTTTTTACATCTTCTTCATTTTCATAACTTCTTAGAGGCTCACTGATACGTTTCACATTTGCTAGAATCTAGAGCTATAAAAATAATCCAGCAAATTTCTTTGGGTTTTAATCGTGTCTACTTAGGGAGGTAGGAAAGTCAATGGTGATATAGACCATATATCATGATAGAGGTAAGATCAGAGTCCTATGGAACTCCTTACTTTTAAAGTCTTTTTTAGTCATCTATTTTCATACATTCTATACAATAGGCTTTAAAAGTTAAGAAAAGTTGACTGCAGGGACTGAGATGAGAAAATGAGTAAAATATGAGAAGAGAAACGAGTAAAAGTCACAACAAATATCAATAAGTCAGACAAAAGTGGATTGGGTACATGAAGTAAAGTTGGCAGCATGCACTAAGACATGGGACAAAAACAGAGGGTGGAGGAATTGCAAGCAATAGAACGTAACAACAGCAGATACTCTTGAGGGAGGTCGAGGAAAGACAATGGCAAGGAGTGGAGATCAGAACTTTAATCAAGGTTTTACACTTAATTAACAGATCAACATTAATTTTTATATTTTATTTGTTAAAATTAATTTTCAGCCAATTTTATATTTCTCAGGGCACCAAAATGCTCTGCATGGAATAGATGAATGCCCACCATCATACTACTACTCACAATAACCAGGGTCACCCTGAACATCTGCTGGGAAATCATTTCACATACATTTAAAAAAAATTCAGCAATCTGCTTTTATTAGAGTTTTTATTTTTAAATCCCCTTAAATAAAGAGTATTTTAGTTTGCTATTTTCTCTATATGTTTCATGAATCTCTTCCTACTTTTCTCTTTCTCTATGTCACACATATGCAGCATGTATGCATGTTCACATGCACACACAAACACACATACCCCCAACATTAAAGATGTGGGTTGGGGAAAACAAAGTGGTTTTTCCAGTTCTCACACAGTCACTCAATACAGAACAGAACACTCTGACACCAGATATCTAAGGGCTTTTTTCAACACAACTAGCAATTCTGTAGTGGACACTAGCTGCATGTTCCCTAATTCAATTCAATTCTGACACTATCCACTTGGAGATAGTATAAAGTCTTAAAGGTTTAAGGGTTCAGTCCCATAAGATTATCACCATTTAGGGGTCATAGGACTAACAAATAAGTTACAGTCATTGAAACCGTGATTAAAATTTTAGATGTAACAAAAGGTTTAACTCCACTAATCGCGTTCTTAAAAGATAATCAAGAATTTTCTCAGACAAGGATGAAAAGCCCATAACAGGTATAGAGAGCAGCAAGTACAAAAAGTGTCTGCCCTAACATGCGTCGTTCAGAGAACGGAAGGTTGTTCAGTAAAACTGGAGTCTGGAAGAAATGGTGGACTGCTCAGACATGGACCTTGCATATCAAATAAGTTAGGATAAATTTATCAAATTGAACGAGGATTCTACTGCAAATATTCAAAATAAAGATTCAATGTGGGCCAGGCAGAGTGGCTTACACCTGTAATCTCAGCACTTTGGAAGGCCGAGGTGGGAGGATCACTTGAGCCCAGGAGTTCCAGACCAGCCTGGACAACAAAGTGAGAGCCTGTCTCAACAAAAACTTAAAAATTAGCTGGACATGGTAGCACACATCTGTTGTCCCCACTATCTGGGAAGTTGAGGTGGGAGTATAACTTGATCCCAAGAGTCATGAGGTTGCAGTGAATCGTGTTCAAATCACTGCACTCCAGCCTGGGTGGCACAGTGAGAGTCTGCCTCAAAAATAAAAAATAATAATAAATGCTTCGGCCAGGCACAGTGGCTCATGCCTATAATCCCAGCACTTTGGGAGAACAAGGTGGGTGGATCAGGAGGTCAAGAGATCGAGAGATCATGAGGTCCGGAGTTCAAGACCAGGCTGGCCCACATGGTGAAACCCCGTCTTTACCGAAAAACACAAAAATTAGCTGGACGTGGTGGCTCGTGCCTGTAATCCCAGCTACTTGGGAGGCTGAGGTAGGAGAGTTGCCTGAACCTGGACTAGGAGGCGGAGGTAGCAGTGAGCTGAGATGGCACCACTGCACTCCAGCCTGGGCTACAGAGCGAGACTCCATCTCAAAAAAAAAAAAAAAAAATTATTCTGGAGAACAGATGGTAAATCTCATGCTTTTTTTTTTTTTTTTTTCATCTTTTTCAGGTTCATTTCTGAAGTATAACTTAAATACAGTGAGCTTTACTCGTTTTAGGTGCACAGTTATAAGATTTTTAACAAATAGTTGTACATACTTTCACAAAAACACTGCTACAGACAATGTCTGGAGCCCACACCACAGTTGCTTCTCAGTTCTGGCTATGGGGGTCCCTCCCTTGATATAAATCAGGTTGGCAATCCCCAGCCTGAGACTCTTTAATCCACTGATTGCTCTCCATGCTGACTGGTGGGTTCCTGCACAGCCCACAGTAAGTCAGGATCAAGCTGGCTTCCTTTATTGGCACTCTGTTCTGGGAGTGCACGCAGGACACTTCCCAGTGCCATTCCTTTCTATAGTCTCTCACCTCCCCAAGTCAGATCCAGGTTTTGGGAGGGTCAGAGAGATCGCCTGTGGCCTGGATTGTCTAGCTCCCCAGAGGAAATGTGTATGGCAGAGACACTCCCTTCCCCTCTCATGCACTAGGGATTTGTTCATGGTTCTCCACTGAACCCTGACACATGGGCTGCTTCCCATCTTCTTTTAAGCAGTATCCAAAGATTTGTTTCACGTTTTTGTTAAACTCCAGTGTTCCTCCTTGGATACAAGTTCACAGTGTGAATCTGTACACACTATTTCACTATTTCCAAGTGGGTGAGGTGTGCTGGCAAAAAGTGTCTATTTGGCCATCTTGAGGAGAAAAAAGCTTCCTAATTTCTTCTTAAAGCATCAGTTTATTTCATAGATTTTGTGATCATTATTCTTATTTATTTATAATTTTAATTTTTAAATTTCAACTTTTATTTTAGATACAGGGGGTACCGGTTCAGATTTGTTACATGGGAATATTGCATGATGCTGAGGTTTAAAGTATGGATCCTGCCATCTGAGTAGTAACAATAGGTAGTTTTTAAAATCCACTTTCCCTCCCTTTACCCTCTAGTAGTCCACAGTGTCCATTGTTTTCATATTTATGTCCATATATGCTCAATGTTTAGCTCCCACTTATAAGTGAAAACATGCAGTATTTGGTTTTCTTTTCCAACATTAATTTGCTGAGAATTATGGTCTCCAGTTTTATCCATGTTGTTTTAATTATTAAATTTTCCTCAAAGTATAAGTTAGCTATATATTTTCATACTGTGTTTTCTTATTACTTACTCATTTCATTTTAATCTAATTGAAAATATTTTCTAATTTTTCTCATGACTATTTGCTCAATGAGGTTTTTCAGAAACGTATAACTGATAAAATTCTGTGGGAATTTGTAGCTCTCTCTGTCATCTATTTTAAATTAATTTTTATATCTTCTGAGAACAAGCTTTATACTATTTCAAATTTGTAAATTCACAAATATTTTTATGATCAAAAAAAGGTCTGTCTTTGTGACTATTGAAAGTGTACTTGAAAAAAATGTTTTTTTCTGACATTGTGAGCATAAGTGTTATTTAGATCAAGTTTGCTAATAGTGTGGTTCGTGTTTTCTATATTTTCACTGATTGTGTAATTGTTGTTTTGGTTATAGAAAGAGGACTAATTAAGAGTCTGAACTACGATTGGGCATTTGGCTAATTCTTGTTTCAGATCTTTTCGCCTTTGTGTCTCAGGTTTAAATGCTCTGTTATAAGTGACTACACACTTAGGATTTTTTTTGTTGTTCAAGTTATCTCTTTATGGTTGTGTAATTACATTTATTGGAAAATTTCTTCTACTGAAGCTAATTTGTCTGATACTAATTTAGGTATTTCATCTTTTTTTTGTTAATTTTTTGCATGGCAACATTCATTCAACCTTTTATTATAATTCACGAATATTTTTATATTTAAAGTGGATTTCTTATACATAGTATCAAGTTTGTTCTTGTTTACACACTTAATACAGAAACCTCTATATTTTAATTGCCGTGTTTAGACTTTTTATCTCGAACTCCTGACCTCAAGTGATCCACCCACCTTGGCCTCCCAAAGTGCTGGGATTACAGGCGTGAGCCGCCATGCCCGGCCTCTAGACTTTTTATCTAATGTAATTCTTATTTTGATTGGATTAAAAGTTACTATGTCATTAATTAATTTCTGTGAGTTTAGTTTTTTCCTCTTTAGTTTCCACCTTAAGGTTTAAATAGCTGTTTATTTTACTGTATTTTGTTTATTCTCTTTGCTTATTATTTTTACCTTTAAAAAAACTTATTTTAGTGTTTAGTCCTAGAGATTAAAATATCAATCCTTAATTAATTAAAATTTACCTTATATATGTATTAAAGCAAGCTTTCTTCCCCCTACCACACTTCTATGAGACTGTCAGTGATTTGGGCCTGGGATATATTTATGTCTCTTCCTAAATATTAGAATACTTTTAAAAAATATATTATTCTCTTTTCCAATTTTCAATATTTCTTCTCTTCCACATCAAGGACAACAGTGTTTCTTGGCAGTTTCTTAGCACCTTAAGATTTCCTTCATGGGGAATACAGGAGGCAATTATCCATTGTAAGCTGTGTGATGTTCCAGAAGCAGCTTTTGTTTCTTTTTTATTTTATTTTTATGACGGTGTAGTATTCCATGGTGTATATGTACTAAATTTTCGTTATCTATTCCTCCGTTTATGGACAGATGGATTGATTCCATGTCTTTGGTATTATGAAGAGGGCTGCATGAAGAGACGAGTACATGTGTCTTTTTGATAGAACAATTTATTTTCTTTTGGGAATATACCTAGTAACGGGAATGCCAGGTCTAACGGTAGTTTTATTTTAAATTCTTTGAGAAATCCCCAAACTGCTTTCCACAGTGGCAGAAACCAATTGACATTCCTACCAATAATGTGTAAGCATTTCGTTTTCTCTGTAGTCCTACCAGCATCTGTTTGCACTCTTCCTTATGAAATTATATTTATATACTCACAAACATTATCAATGACAACGAAGAGGAAGAAAAACAGAAATATTCTCATTATTAAGACCCATTTTCACCAAAGGAAAGTTTTCTAGTCAAACTGAATATGAAAGTATTACTTTTAAAAAGTATTTCTACTTTTAAAAAGAATTATATGTGATTAAATAATACATTACATATAATTCATCATTTGAGAGACCAGTGAAAAGAAATTGGAGTTTGGACCCAAAGTGAGATTTATTTCACAATGGATATAGTTATTGAAACTCCTAAGCAGAGGACTTAATATTTATTATGGGTCTTGAACCACTGTGGGAAAACAAATATAAAGTAGATTCACACTTTATTATTTGCACTAAGGGAGAACACTACTTTGACATAGTCTTGAGAATTTTTTTTTTTTTTTTTTTTTTTTTTTTTTTTTTGGGTGTGTTTTTT